>NC_091956.1:31906153-32186153 GCF_031021105.1 Erythrolamprus reginae | reverse complement strand
TCTCTCTCTTTCACACACACACACACACAGAAGGGGGTAGGGAGGGAGGGAGAGAGAGAGAGAGAGAGAGAGAGAGAGAGAAAGAGTTCTTTAGAACCAGTAGTAAACTGGTGGTTATTTCACAGAGCCAGTACTTTCAGTGCTGGTCCTGGACACCGCCATCTTTTTTTTTAAAATTATTTTTGAAAAAAAGGACACTTTTTGCTGGTTTTTGGCACTGCGCATGTGCTACCATCTTGGTTTTTTTTCCTTTTTTCCCTATTTGTTGCTTGTTTTTCAGCACTGTGTATGTGCACATGGCCACATGGTGCGCAATGTGTGTGCAGCAATGCAATGTGGGAGGACAGAAACTGGTATAGAGGTAAGTTAGAACCCACCGCTCGCTCTCTCACACAGAGAGAGAGAGAGAGAGAGAGAGAGAGAGAGAGAGAAGAGAAAGAGAAAGAGAAAGAGAAAGAGAAAGAGAAAGAGAAAGAGAAAGAGAAAGAGAAAGAGAAAGAGAAAGAGAAAGAGAAAGAGAAAGAGAAAGAGAAAGAGAAAGAGAAAGAGAAAGAGAAAGAAATAAAAAGAGAGGGAATAAGGCAGAGGGTGCTTCTCTAGCCTTCTTTCTGATCTGCTACACTATATTTTTTGCAGTGTGTTCTGTGTACGCATGATTAAAACAGCCTTCTTGTTTGGCAAACGATTCTCTCAATATGAACCAATTCCTAGGAAACTATTATATTCAAGCAAGGGTTAGACAACCACTGGTTAGACATGCTTTATTCAAATTCTTACATAGAGCAGAGGTTTGGACTTGATGACCTAAATGTTCATTCAACTGTATAATTCTATTAAATATTCAGCAACTGACTCACAGATCCACTGCAGAGAATAGTAAGACATTTTTTTCTGACATAATGAGTCCCAAATGTAGATGTTCCTCGTCCAATAGTAATTAACAGGGTAACATCTATTCAGAAGAGCCCCACCGTCCTCTTTTCAAGCTGCAGCATAGCAATGGAAAATATTTTATATGACTTATCCTTGGCTTTCTTCTCTCTCGCCTGCCTTTTTTTAGATAAATGAATAAAGAAAGATGTATTATGTATTTGCATAAGTTTTTTCCTCATTAGAGTTTTTTTCTCCGAAAGTGGAGAAAAATCTAATTCCAAGTGCTATTATTTTAAAAATGCATTTCATTTCTTTCTGCCCCCATTTTCACGATCTTTATTTATTTATTTATTTTATTTATTGGATTTGTATGCCGCCCCTCTCCGTAGACTCGGGGCGTCTAACAACAATGATAAAAACAGCATGTAACAATCCAATCCAATACTAAAATAACTAAAAAAACCCTTATTATAAAAACCAAACATACATACAGACATATCATGCGTAAATTGTAAAGGCCTAAGGGGAAAGAATATCTCAGTTCCCCCATGCCTGACGGCAGAGGTGGGTTTTAAGAAGTTTATGAAAGGTGAGGAGGGTGGGGGCAATTTTAATCTCTGGGGGAAATTGGTTCCAAAGGGCCGTTATGTAATATGAGATTTGGGAGTGAATCCAATATTTTACTATGAGTATCTCCTCTATAACCTTCATCATATATTTTACTATGTGTGTGTATATATATATATATATATATATATATATATATATATATATATATATATATATATATATATATCCACTAAAACCCTCATTGTGTATTGGATAAAATAAATAAATAAATAAAATAAATAAATAATATATGAATCACTTTTTCTTTCTCCATCTTTATACTCAAGATATGTTTCTTGCAGAGGTGGTTGTTCCCAGTTCAGCCTGGTTCAGTGAACTGGCAGCGGAAGTGGTGAGGCGCTTTTGCGCATGCACAAAAGCTTCTGCGCACACACAGAAGCATTGCACATGCACATGAGAATGCACACCCATATTTGCAAACAAGTAGTGATGGGATGTAGAACCAAATTTATTAAATTTTTAAAAAGAGAAAATTACAAAAATGAAAAAAAAATGAAAAAAGGGAAAAGGTGTGTTTCTTATATTCTGTGGGGGGTTTTTCTTTTGCTTTGCTGCTGGATTAAAGATAAAACGGGTCCAAAGGCTTTGTTTTTGAATAATTGGATCATTACTGTATGTTATGATGTGAGATTAAAAAGACTGCTTGATATATTGTGGCATCTTTCTTCCTTTCCCAAGTTGTTTTGAGGTAAAATGCCAACAGTCCCAAACATTGTTTTTGTTTATTACTACGGTTTTGCAATTTTATTTCAGTGTTACATTTTCTAAATCAGTTTATAGGATTAATTGTCAGTTAATTCCTATCCTGATGTTTACCATCTAAATAGGGCTGTCAAATTCCCGATCCACGGCTGGATGCATCACACACCAGTGACACCCATGCCAAATTTAGCAAAGAGGTAAAAAGTCCTGATACGTCATGTGACGCCACCATGATGATGTGAGTTTGACACTCCTGATCTAAAAGTAACACATTAAATTGAGAAGAGGCAATGGAAGACAAAAACTTTTTTGTCTAAGAAGCTTTATTTCAGCAGTCTTCTGAAAACTCTGGGATCAAATTGTTGCTAAGAAGCAGGGTACTTTATTGATCTATTATGCTGAATGTTGAGTTGTTTTACAGCCCTATTCGGGAATCCAGAAAAGTACTCATACTCACCATGTAATCCTGAAGAACAGCCGTATTGCCATCATTTACATTTATACGAGTTGTTTACTAGACTGATCCAGTTCATTGATAGATCCCCATCCTTCTGAGTGCAATACATCTTTTAGGGAAAATTCTTATGAGTTCCATGTATGGTAAATAATAACTTTCAGTTTTAAGAAGCCCAACATGAATTCTAACAACTGAATTATTTTCCATGTTGAGCCAATATATTCCTATATAGATTAAGTCAGATATTCTATGATTTTCTTCTAACATCATTTTAATGATTTTGTGAGAAGTTGGATTTTTTTCATTGATTAAGGGAGAAGTTAATAGCTAGATATTCATATAAAAGTGCCCAGAATCTTCATCAGACTTCAAGCCAGTTTCAAGCCAGCTATTGCAATATTTATAGCATTATTTAAAAGAAAGAGATTGGTGGATGCAGCAAAAGTATCTTTACAGTAGAATATTTGTGAGTAAAGCAGGCAGTAGGAAAACATTTTACCCTGTAGAATGTCTTGTCTGACCCCAAAGTGCAAATGCTTTAGAAAAAGAAGGGTAAGAATTGATCAGATTAAAAAAGTGATATTGAAATCCGTGAAATATTTAACCCCATTTCTCATGGATTAAGTACAGACCAATTATATTTGTTCACTAGTAATTCAAAGATAAATACAAATACATCAAAATTAAACATTATAATCTTTTATATCTTTCTGTTAAGTCTTGCAGTTACGACTGCACAAGCGGCTAGTCAAGCCTCATTGGCTGTGATACGAGCAGCTGTTAAGTGGGAAATTGCAGCCCTTTCATTGGTTGGGAGTTTGACAGCTTCAGTATGAAAGGAGCTGTCAAGATTTTATTTATTTATTTTATTTGATGCCTGTTCTCTGTTCTATTTCTGTGGTGCTGAAATAAAGGTTTGCTGTTGCTGTTCACTTCTGAGTTTGACTCCATTCCTTCACTTACCAATTTAACACTGGCAATGAAGGATGGGATCAAAAGCCTGAAGTAACGCACAGAAGCCAAACTTATAAAGAGCCAGTCACTAGAGCTGAGCCATGAACTGAATTGGTCACTGTACAGGTGAAAAGAAGTCACTGAACACCAACTAAAAAAACTATCCTTCTCAGGATGACCACTCTACCAGCTTTCACATTTGAACCCTCAACAGAGGCCTGGAATGATTATGTAACCTGATTTGAGTGCATCCTCGGAGAGGGATGGTATACAATTCTAATAAATTATTATTATTATTATTATTATTATTATTATTATTATTATTATTATTATTATTATCCTAAGGGCAAATGTCTTCATGGAGCTGTCTGAGTCCTGAAAACTGGGACATTTCCTCAGCTCCTGTTCACCACAGCCAGAGCTCTAATAGCACAGCAGTCCATTTGCCCTTCTTTGGCTCTGACGAGCAGCTAGCAAGTGGAAAATTGGAGCCCTGTCATTGGTTGGGAGTTTGACAGCTCCAGTATAAAAGGAGCTGTCAAAACACCTGATCTCTGTTCTGTTTCTGTGGTACTGAAATAAAAGTTTGCTGTTGCATTCACTTCTGAATCTGCCTTTTCCTAATGGGTTTGCATGCATTATTTGCTTTTACATTGAATTCTATGGCAAAAATTGCTTCTACTTATAAACTTTTCTACTTAAGAACCTGGTCACAGAATTAAGTTCTTAAGTAGAGGTACTACTTTCAGTTTCTGACATAAATATACACTTCTTTTTTTCCCCCATTGCCATTCCTGCTCCCATTTCTGGTCTCTCCAAGTTAGAACTTTGACTTAATGCAAATCTGAAGTAAGAGAGCTTGGCCTTGTGATTTGCTTGAAGAAAACACAAAATTCTTTCTGGATTTTGCTGCACAGAATTGGCAAGGACGTACGATATTATCTATACAATTGTAAATTTGTCCCTTAAATCAGGGACAGATCTGTTGTTTTTCTTATCACATTTCTCTCCCCTTCCGTTACTCTACAAACAAATTTAGAAATTAACTCTCATCAAATATTTATTCCATAATACCATGTAAATGAAGACCTGAAGTCCTGGCCTATTAACTCATTAACAAACAGTTAGGGGCTTTTGCAAGTGAGCCATGAATTAGCTTCAACCAGAAGTACTCCATCTTAATCATTCTATTTGTGACTTTGCTAAAATTAGCAGTTAGCATCTGATTTGACATCTGGTAGAAAACAGCTAAGGAGCCTGACCAAAAATGTTTCACATGTAAGAGGTGTCAGTTTAGCTGACAAATTAGTTTAGTGAAACCAAGTCTTGAAAGATAACTAACATTTTGTCTGAAGGTTGGGCTGATTCTGAAAGAAATTGTCCACTTTTCATCTTAAACTTTTATTTGCTAAAATGAAATCTGGTAGAGTATATCCTGCAAAATAGTAATAAATTGATAAAAAGCTAAGAATTATAATAAACTAAGAAATATTTATAGCTCCCACTTTAGAAATCACATATTTGAAAGAAATTTGACGAAAGAAGATGTGAAAACAAGAAGACAGTTGCCTAAGAATTACATTTTCTGCTATGTTTGAAAATATCCCATTCTATTAAGGAAGGATATGCTATTCTTCATGGTAAATATTGAAATACAATTTTTACATTGTATTTTATGTATAAGTTATTTTGGATATTTTGGAATTAATATATTACTAGTATAAAACTGAGCAATACATTTGCAGAATAGCGAGGAATCTCGCACCAATACAGATATTCATCACTTAATGACTACAACTGAGACTTGAATTTTCATTATAAGTTATTTTCTGGAAATATGTATTGCTTTTTAAAATCACTGTCATAATGTTGAAATATATCTCAACCAGAAAAAAATGTTCTTAGATTTGGATTTATAATCAAACCTGTTTTTTCACCCTAGCAAAGTCCTAAAATGGATAAATGTATTATGTTTCAGATATTATCACAGAGCAACAGAAAAATAAAAACCAAATATAAAACCAATTATAAATTTGGTTAAAAAGACATTTTAATCTCAGGATTACAAGAGATAAGGGCCTAATAGTTATTCTTCTATGGCTTTTTACAGGACTAAAGATAAGGGGCTTAATTTATTTCAAATTCCCCAAATAGTTTTACCCTAAATGTCAGTGTTATCACAATTACCAAACCTAAATATATCATTTTAAAGTTACTAAACATAAATACGGCATATCACTGTATTGACTTTAGAGCCAAATATACACTATAAACTTTATATTTGATATTACATATATTGGTATATAAATACAAAAAACAACATTTGAAAGTTTTAGTTTGCTCTTGTACTATATTTTCATAATGTATTAAAACATTTGTTGCAAAATATAAATATAGCAAAAACATGTAAAAATTCTTAATAGTATCTAATTTGGAAAGTCACAAACTAGCAGTCAACAGTATAGTTGACAAATTTTGTTGTTTATGTCTATGTAAATTTTTTGTCAGTCTTTACTTGTCCTGTTATTATGTTGTTTCTTCTTTCTTACTAATATGTTGTTATTTTTCTTTGTTGTTTTTAATCAATAAAAACTATTTTTAAACAATTAAAAAAACATTTGTTATTGAAATTATGGCCTAATTTTTTTAAAGAAGAAATAAAGTAGGATTAAGACTTAGTTTAACTGAATAAGAACCTTATAACTGAATGAATCACAATTAACTGGATAAACGTATGTATGTTATATTTTATATATAACATCTCATTTTCTATGGCTGCTTCTTCATGATTTAAAGTAAATAATTTTATACCAAATTCTTTTTGGAAACTCAATATGTTTGTGTTTCAAACAATATACTGTACATGGATAATGAAAATTCTCTATAAAGATGTAAATTATAAAATAAAATAATATGAATAGTATAATTTGCAGTTTTATTATCATGATAAAGAATGATGTTATTTTAAAATAAATTTTGATCCATCATTTCAGTGTCACTACCCTAATTGTTTTGTTTTTCTTGAGAAATAGCATGAAATTTGTTGTTTAATTTAAATGGATTAAATTCTGTGACATAATATGCTGTCCTTTTTTTTATATGGCTTGTGGCGATTGTAGTTGACCTTTGATCCATTTTGATAAAAATTATTATGTGTGATAAAACTCAACATAATGTCTTCTGATGAGATCATTATAGATTCTTAATTAATTGCTGTAAGGATCATAGTTCTGGCAAAATAAATGGTTTAGAGATTATAAATTTCATAGTATATGAGGAAAAAATGATTGCTGCAGAAAAACAGGAAGTCGATCTCCGTTTAGCTGACATATTTTTATAGTGGTGTCATCTATTTATTTAACTGATATTGCCTAGAAATGTGATTTGAGGACATTTTAAAAATAGTGAATATGTAATATGTCAATTACAGTTGATAGAGGCACAAAAATGAAGATATGAATTTACAATAGTAGTCTCCGGGAGATATTTTCTATCACAGGTGAATGGTAATGTGAGAACCTTATACTGATCAGCCTATTTAATGATAAATCAATTTACAGATAGGGAAATTTCTCAAATTCTAT
The DNA here is from genome assembly GCF_031021105.1 of Erythrolamprus reginae. NCBI lineage: Eukaryota > Metazoa > Chordata > Lepidosauria > Squamata > Dipsadidae > Erythrolamprus > Erythrolamprus reginae. The sequence continues at coordinate 32,178,953 of NC_091956.1, read as the reverse complement.
TTTGCTCAGTTGATCCAATTTGGTTTTTTTTGTGGAAGGGGGTACCACTTTGAAATATTTAAAGGGAATATTAAAACTCAGTCACACTTTCATTAGTGTTTTATAAAATATGCACAATTAAGTGTTTTAATGCATACATTTTAAATTGTTTTTAAGTTACAATTCACATTTAGGAAGTTTACATTGAGTAAGTTGACAATGGTTTGCACATTTATTATATTCAGCCTTCATCTTACATTACTCTATCCCCAACATTGAAAATTATTTTGAATTGCTCTTCCAGCTTCTCTATATTTGAGAATACTATTTTAAAAAGTCAGATAATCTCATAAGGCAATAGAAAGTGCTACCACATATTTTCTTTGAATTATACTGTAGATGTCCCAGGAAAAGAGGCAATGGCTTTAATAAATTGTAAATAGATGCTACATGAGTTCCAATGTTATATTATATTTCAGGTTTCTTGAGTGAAGAAACATCACTCTTTTAAAATTTAAACTACACACTGTTCTCTTATTTTTCATTTTGCTACTTGTTTATAGCAACAATAATGCTATGATTAGAGCTCCATAGCTGACATTGTTAGAACTTCAATTCTTAAAGCAAAACTAAGTTGTGATAACAGCATGTAGCTTGACTAACAATTAAAAGAATTAAATTTCCAGTTTCTTCACATGACAGTATGATTCATTTTGTTTCCTGTAGAGATGCCTGTCCTCCTACTGTTATTCCAGAATATGCTGGTATGTGAACAGCTAGCTGAAGGAAAACATCAGAATACAACATTGTATAACTAAATCTATACTAATTCATTAACATTACATTGCTCTGGCTCTGGCTCATCTATTGTCAACTCTTTATCCACTGCATTAAATTTCCATTATATTTTGTGCTTTTTCTTAATAATAGTATTTTGTAATTAGCTATTTAATCTGGATTTCATTATCAAGTTATAAAGAATTAATGCTATTGTATTGATAATTGTCACTGATTTGAAGAAAATATGTGTATTATCAGCTTTTTGGGGGTCAGCCTTTTTTCCTTTCCGTAGTACCATTGTTGTTCCAATGCTACTTTCTAAAAGTAAAAGAAGAGCAGTTAACTTTTTTGTTCCTACCTTCTGCAAAATCATATAAATTTTTCAGCCAGAAAAACTAATCATCTGAACAAATATTACCAGGTTTAAAAATGGGAAGGAAGGAAAGTTTTGCAGTACTGTAGACAAAGTGTGAGAAAATCAGAGCGGAGTTAAATATCTTCAAGATCTGAATAGAATATAAAAGTCTATGACTAAAGATATGTTTGTTTGCTTTTACTTTATAAGCCATTGTTGGATCAACTGTAAGATAAGAAAAAAATACATAGACATATATCTAGGACTGAAATTATATGCCAGATGTGGTCATCATGAACAATCCTGAGCTAAACATGCTTAAAACTTCAGAACAGTATCAATAAATATATATATATATATAATTTTAGGGGGGGGGAACAATTACAAGCAGTTTTCCTTCCATAGAAGAACTATATAGTATATTGCATGGGTCAGAAGGAGGGCTTAGAATATATCTACCAAAACATCACAACCTGGACATAAACCGTTTCAACTCCTCTCCTCTAGACACAGAGACAGTTCTTTTCCTCGTGCCATCACTCTGTCTTATGTCTAAGTATATTTATCCATATTATTATTATTATTATTATTATTATTATTATTATTATTATTATTATTATTATCCTTCTCATCTTCTCTATTACCTTCTATTTTGGGTTTTTTATGATTGTTATTACTTTGTAGTTTTGCATGTACACTGAGAGCTATTGAACTGGAGGCAAATTCCTTGTGTGTCTAATCAAATTTGGTCAAATATTCTATTCTGTTCTATTCTAATTTTACTAGGCAATGAGAAGGGGTGTGCAACACACTGCACCAAGCAGAACTGAAATTGCCACTAGATTGGAGTAAATCCATCCACCCAAAAGGGTTAGAGACAACTCTGTTTGGAAACAACAGTTTTGAAGTGAAATGGAAATTATGAGCTTGGATATATTTACATTTCAATGGACTATGAATGGGAGGAAGATAATATAATTCATTTATGCATTCAGGAAGCAGTAGGTGGCCTGCCTTGGTAATAGACCAAGCCAAAAGTGTATACCTACCCATAGTGGAGAAAACTGGCTATTATTTTGAACACATAAGTCTGAATATTTGGACAGCCAAGTCCCTGGAATGGTTTGGTGAGTAATTGACAATATGAGACTATATAACCACTTGTAGATCTAAAGTAAGACATTCTTTGAAACATAGCAATCTAGATCTCAGGTGTAAGTAAGGACAATGAATTGCTAATAATTGACCTTTGGATTAAACTTTAAAGTCTCAATCAAATTGGAGAAGGCATACTAGCCTTATACTGTATTCACATTGCAGAGGTTCTAAACTAGTATAACAATATGACAAATTCATCATGTAAATATGCCACTTATATTATTTCTGCCAGCATTCAACTTGGGGGGATAAGTAAGTAAATAGGCCAACAGTGTGGCAGGATATGATTGAATACTGTTCCAATTGTATCCACAAAAGTTGAAGTTATTGTGAACTGAAGTTCCATTTTTTGTGTAATTATTTGCTAATATTACTATCAGATAATATGATGGAAGTTTCATATGGACAAAAACAAATATACTGTCAAGCCCTAATTATACTGAATTCAAGATTTTATTCTTATTCCTGTTTCTCCACTACACAGTGCAACACTCCCAAAGTCACTACAATAGACTCGTTTTGGTGCAGCAGGTAGAGTGCTCTACTACAGGCCACTGAAGCTGACTGTAGATCTGTAGGTCAGTGGTTCAGATCTCATCACCGGCTCAAGGTTGACTCAGCCTTCCATCCTTCCGAGGTGGGTAAAATGAAGACCCAGATTGTGGGGGCAATATGCTGGCTCTGTTAAAAAGTGCAATTGCTAACATGTTATAAGTCGCCCTGAGTCTAAGGAGAAGAGTGGCATAAAAATTGAATAAATAAAAAAATAAAATAAATGAGGTATAAATAGATTTGCCACCTTTTCTTGTTATTATAATGGAGTTGTCTGGTGTCAAGCTGTTTGCTTGTCACTTTGATTGACCTAGCTCTCCAATAAGACCTTCAAATGCTAACTCAAAATTCCAATTCCAAAGTGAGAAGAAATAACTTCTCTATAATGAGATTCCAAAGACTATGAGACACTTTGCAATAGCATTCTTAATTTATTATTATATTGTTAAATAGGGTCTGGGTCTATATTTCTCCAACTGATGCCTTTGTCATTGGAATATTCTTTTTAAAATAATTTCAAACAGTTTGCTGTTACTATAAACATGCCATTTCCAACCAACATCCACTGATTCCAGTTCTTCATCTGTTTTGCTGAGAATAAATAATAATCGACTAAAAATAACCTCTAATGTGTATTTGTAGCAAAAAGATTTAGTCAGAATGCTGAAACATGACAGGGACTGTATCCTCTTACACAGTTTAATGTAATATAATTCAAGAATGAAATGGATGAAATTTTTTTTGGCAGCTATGAACATTTTAACCTTTATCTTCCCTTACATTGGTAGAAACATCCTTGTAGTTTCCTTTTACAATCTGGTTCTGATTGGTAATGTGAGAAATGTTCATCTTTATGAATCTTGTTTCCTGTTTAACATCACTTTTACATTATGAATTATGTATTCAGAAATGAAGCAATGACATCTGTTGTTGTTAATCTACTGTATGTCCATGCATTCTTATATTCTTCAATGCACAGCATGTAAACTGTCAGGAACACAAAAAGATTTCTTCTGCATTTTCCTCCCCGTCACCTATGTTAATTTATTATAAGTGTTGTACCACATGATTCTTGACAAATGTATATTTTATTTTATGTATGCTGAGAGCATACATAAAATGCACGAAGACAAATTTCTTGTGTGTCCAATCACACTTGGCCAATAAAAATTCCATTCTATTCTATTCTATATGTTGATCAGAGTGGTATTCAGCAAGTTCTGACCAGTTCTGGAGAACTGGTAGCAGAAATTTTGAATAGGGTAAATACCACCTATGATGGGGCCCCACCCCCATCTATTCTCTGCCTCCCAAGTCCCAGCTGATCTGGAGGAAATGAGATTTTGCAGTAGTTTTCACCTGCCATGCCCAGAGCTGGTAGTACTGTAAAAAGTTTTGAATCCTACCACTGAGTTGATGTAGACTGCATGAAAATGTTTCCTTAACTGAAGTTTTTCTTGATTTGCATAATGCAAATTGCATAATGAAATATTGGTTTGTAGAATAATTTGCCCAATTAAAGAGCACTTACTTTGGTCACAATGTTAAGTTATTCAATATAGAATAATAGAGTTGGAAGGGACCTTTTCAAGTAAGAGACCCTATAATGTTCCAGAGAAAAAGCCATCAATTCTCTTCTTAAAAGCCTCCAGTGATGGAGCACACACTTCTGAAGGCAAACTGTTCCACTGATCGATTGCTGTCACCATTAGGAAATTTCCCCTTAGTTCTAAGTTACTACTTATATTAATATTACCGGTATATGCTATTATATTAATGTGACATACAAGCTTTCCACAATTGCTTTGTATTGTGAGACACGTGACACAGCATATAAATTTAATAGATAAATAAATACTGTAACTAAAAGTCTCCATGAAAATCATTCAGAAAAATGTGAATAAGAAATCAGGCAAGATTTAGATATAGAAATCCTGTCCATATGTTAAAAAGTGCTGGAGTTGGAGGGAATACCTATTCTGAAAATTTTGCGAGCTGTAGCCCACAAACATCATCTTGCCAATTCCGATTTGGTACATAACAGTTTTCTATAGTAGGAAAACAGAAGTGAAATATTTCCAATGTATCATATTTAATTACAGTTTCATTTGTTCAAATACTATTACTTTCAGTCAATAAAATCAAATTGGAATTTCTACTCAACCATATTTTTTTTTCATATTTATATACTAAGATTACTGCTAACTAGCCCCTAGGAAATGCTGAGTAGATAGCCAAATTTTGTATTGTGCATATTTATATGACATTATTGAATTGGCATTTGCTTGACATTATGGACTCAAAAATATATTTACTTTCCTTGTAATGAAGCGTCTATGGAGGACAAAAATAATTTTAATATAGATAATGTAAAACCATCATGGAGATTCACTTTTGTGAGTTTAATTTACTATAAAAAGAAAATATTTTATATGGTTTCTGTTTGCTCTTTCATTCTCAGTTTGAAATATTTTGAAAGTGCAGTCAGTTGTCATTTGAAATAAAGAGAATTTATCTTCATCCCAAGCATTCGACAACTTTGAAAAAAATATCTGTAGCTATCTAGATAAGACTACAAATTCTATCATTCTTTGCCAGTAAATGCCCCATAATAGAAGCCAACTGAATCAGAATAGAACTGATAGAAACCAATAATGTTTGGCCATAAATTCTTCATCCATGTAGTAATATCACAGCTGTCCAACTTCAGAGAATGTGGTGGAAAATATAACTACTATGGACACATTTATCTTTTACATAACACTGAGCGTGAGCTTGGTGCAGTATTTAACTCAGAACTTTCTTCTCTGAGTTTGATTCTAAAATATTATAGCTTCTGAATCCAAGAGAATATTATGGTTGTTGTATGTATAATGGAACTCTTCAGGAGTCCAAGATTATAAAGTCATGCTATCTACAAGTAAAATCCTTGTTGGCTAATTGAATCCACAAAAGTATAATGACTCCTTGAAATTTGAAAACAGTCCGAATTATTCATTAGCACCCAAACATTACTTACCTTAATGCCCATTCCCAGTTTGGATGTTCATATGCTCTTATGTATTTGTATTCAAATTCTAGACAACCCATCTCACAGAGTGGCTTTAGATGAGTACAATTAAAATTAAAACATAAAAACCATATAAATATTTGATTCTAATAGGAAGCAGTTAAAACAGGAATAAGCTAAAGCTAAGAAGGTGGAGAAGGATTTCAGGGTGCTAACCAGTCACAAGATAGCACTTAGCAAACCTAAGTGAGTTGGGAGAACTACTTCAAACACTTCCAAAGGCCAGGAGAGTATAACACCATGTAACAATTTTTTAAAAAAATTGTTCCCAGTTGTTAAGTGTGTTTTTCTGATTGTTTGTACCTTAAATGAATAGAAAAAAGTTATTATTCCCTGTAAACTTTGCTTTTGTGGTCAGCACAATGATATTTTGAAATGGATCTATTTTTAAGGATATTTGCAATATTTCAAGATACTTAAGAAGCTTCTGGAATTGTGAGAACTATCAAAAAGTTTCTGGAACCATCCAGAATTATCTAGAACTTTCTGGGGCTGTACAGAATTGTAGGTAGCTGTATAACTACAGTTATATAGGGCCACTATAGCCCTTCCTGAGAGACAGGATCTAATTGATTGGGATTGCATAGTAAGTGGGCAATGGCCATCACAGACAAAGGGGAATTGACCTAAACAGACAGGTGTGAATTCAATATCTATTCAGATTCTGATAACGACAGTATTCACACTCACCCCACACCCATTACAGGAGGAACTTAGGAATGTAAATGTATATATTGCATGTTACTCTGGTACCGGGTGATCAATTTTGCTCTGCTGAATCCTCAGTACACTGTTGTACTTTAATACTACATGGAATAAAGACCATTTTTATCAAGTTTTGAGAGACATCCTTTTTCCTTATGGTACACAGCAACTTAGTCAATTTAGATGGCATCAAGAGGTTGCATACATCCAGCATACGCATTTTGCTACGTGTGTGGCCAGTTTATAAAGACAAGAGCGAAAAAGTACTCTGTGGAAGCATCTGCTAAGAAGTGTAAGACCTACAAAGCATACTTCAGCATGCCTGTTGATCACCAAGACAAACCATGGGTTCCTCATTTTACATGTGAGCACTGCAAGAAAACTCTTGAAGGTAAGTGGATAAATGCTACTCTCTTAAATAGCAGATTAACTGTGTTAATATTGTAAATATCACTAGTCATTAGTGTGAAGTAGGCCTAAATCAAATTCTCAATCCAAATTTTATTTTTACAGGGGAGAGAAGAGAGTCATGCATTTTGCTATCCCAAGAATTTGGCATGAACCGACTGATCATGCCAAATTGCTACTTCTGCATGGTGGACCCTTCCAAACGTCACACTGGCAAAAATGCACCGCCTTTAACAGATCCTGACATTCCTTCATCTATTGCCCCAGTACCACACTGCCCTGAACTTCCTGTACCAACACCTCCAGACAGAGCTTCCTAGGCAATCATAAAGATGAAAACTATAAACAACTGGTTCAGACTCTGATAAAGAACTATGCTGCAATGGGCTGCAGGATGTCACTCAAAATCCATATCCTTGATGCTCATCTTGATAAGTTCAAAGAGAACATGGGAGCTTATTCAGAGGAGCAAGGCAAGCACTTTCACCAGGACATTATGAACTTTGAACACCGTTACCATGGACAATATAACGAAAACATGATGGGCGACTATATTTGGGGATTGATTTATGAAATTGATTTGCAGTAATGTTGTAAATCTCAAAAAACCGCATACTTCTGAACAGTTTTTGGTAATCTGTGTAAATTTGCAATGCATATAGTATTCTTAGTCTGACTGTATAAATGACAAGATGCAAAATCCTTCAATATACCAGGGTGATCCAACAGAAAAAAACATATAGCCCCTCCCTGGTACAAAGCTGAAGGGATCAGATCTGGTGGCCTAGAGGTTAATTCTCTGCCTTATAAGGCAGAGGTCCAAGGATCAAATCCCAGTAAGGGTATGGCTAGCTGATGAGGCCAGAACAAGGCCGAAATAGCACTATCCTAGTCTCCCTTAATTTTAATATTCAGCAAAAATATGTGATACATACAGAACATGTTGGCTATGAATAAATTAACTGCCTTGAAATGGCCCTGGGTTGGGCCTAGAGGCAAAAAGGAGCTTATGTAATAGAATAAGAAGAAAGAATAGAGAGATAATTTTTTTAAAGGACATTGTGTAACATGCAGGGTGGTGTTGTGATAAGCAAAGTGTCCTTAAAATCTAGGACTGTATTGTATATATTCGGTTATAAATTGTCTTAATTGTGTCAATGAATTGTGTACTCTGTCTGGTTGCTGCTAAAAATCAGAACAAAACAGGTGCAGAAAGAAGACAAGAAAGGTAGGATAAATGGCCATGGTTTAAATAAGTTCTACATAAAATGGACATTGACAAAAAAACCCATATTGCAAATCAGCAGAAATTCAGCATTTTCCATAACTGAAAGCGTGTGTCCCTATTGATATATTTCAATAGACTTGACATCAGATATTTTTAAAAGGAGACAGTGATGGCACATTCTCAACCAATCAATATATTAAGCTGTGAAACATGCATTAGCGTTTATATTTTTATTTATCTAGGTATCTATAGCAACTTCCACAGTAATGTCATTCAAAAACTGGAAATAGGTTTTCAAAAAGTTTTGGATGGCAAATATTAAAGTGATTGATTAAAAACTTGTCTTTATGTCCATCACAGTGAGATGCTTTCTAAAGATAATGTTAAGGAATGGAAACTATTATAAATTGTTTGGCATCTATTTTAGTGAATTTATATTATATGTCTATATATCTATAGATTAAAAAAATAAGGTTATTGACAGATCTTTTTATTTAGATGTCTCAGCCCAGTGATGCCCCCAAAGGTGGGAGATTGGGGTGGGGGCTGATGGAGCTGAGCCCCCTCTTGCCTGGGATGTGGACATGACATTCCCGAAGGGAAGCTGCCTCTGCTGCTTTGTTCCTCCGGGGAATGTCATGTCCACATCCCAGGCACCCACTGAATTGCGGCGGCGGTGGTGGTGGTGGGTACCTGGGCCATGGACATAACATTCCCTGGAGTAACAAGGTGGCAGCAACTGCTGAGGTGGCCTGGCGGCTTTTCTTAGAGAAGCAGCATCACCGGAAATGTCATGTCCACATCCCAGGCACCCACCGCCGCCAAATCATGAGGCTGAGGAGGTCGGCCAACAGGCCCTGAAGGGGCAGAACCATCACCCACACAGCGTCATGTTCTTGGGGCAGGGCAAGGTAGGCATGCCACCTGAGTTAGCTAGTCCTGGTGGATCTTTGTCCGAGCTCCACCCCGCAGCTCTGGTTTCAGCTGCTGCTACAGGTACACCCAAGAACATGGTGCTGGTGTGGGCGATGGCTCTACCCCATCAGGGCCTGTTCCCTGACCTCCTCAGCCTTGCGATTCAGCGGTGGTGGAGGCAGTGGGTGCCTGGGGCATGGACGTGACATTCCCGGTGCTGCTGCTTCTCTAAGAAAAGCCCCTGGGCTGCCTCAGTACTTGCCGCCACCACCTTGTTCCTCCAGGGAATGTCATCTCCAGAGCTTTTTGACCTGCCAGGAGGGGTCCTCGGCCAACGCCTGCTGGTCACCCCCTTGCCTCTCTCCCCCTACCTCCCTGGCGCTAAGGGGGCTTTGTGGAAGTGAAGAACTGCACCCTGTCGCCTGCCTGCCGTGCTTGGATGGGCTCAGAAAATCCCCCCCCCCTTTGCTAGCCTATTGCCTGGCTGGGTCTCTGGCTTGCGGCAGACAACCCAATCTATCTGCTGCTGCGGCCGGCAATGCCAGGACCGCCTGGCTGGGGGGGGGCTTTCTGGGGATGTGGGCCACTGCTACTGCACCCCAAGTCTCCTCCTCATCCCCTAGGCAGCTTCCCCCGGGATGGGGAAGGCAGAATCCACTCATGGCTGCCTGGAACAACCGTCTGCCGGCTCTCGTTTTCCTTCGCTAGGATTGCTGCTTGCTCAAGAAGGCAGGGATTCCAGAATTGAGCTGACTGTGGGATTCAAAGCATGGGCAGTTGGTACCTGCATTGCTCCTTTGGCATTCTTGAAGAGAAGATGAGCTCTTGAGAAAGGATATCCAGTAGACGGGGTTGCTGAAATGTGGGGCGACACGATCCCTGCAAGTTCAGAGAAGGATACAGTAGATCCTTTCGGATTCAGCAAAAGGTGCCCCCCTCTTCAAAAGGTGCCCCCTCGTTGATCTGGTTCAGGGGTTTCTGAACTGGATGGACTTGCAGCTTTTATCTAGGGGGGTTTCATGGCATAGGCTGGCTGGGGGATTCTGGGAGTTAATTTAATTTAATTTATTAGATTTGTATGCTACCCCTCTCCGAGGACTTGGAGCAGCTCACAACAGAATACAATATCACAAATCCAATATGTTAAAAAAGCACATTAAAAAACCATTATTAAAATCATACCATCAGTTGAAGTCTACATAGTTTACAGTGGCTAAGATTGAGAAATGTTATTCTAGAGCAGGGGTCTCCAACCTTGGCAACTTTAAGACTTGTGGACTTCAACTCCCAGAGTTTCTCAGCCAGCAAAGGTGGCTGAAAAACTCTGGGAGTTGTAGTCCACAAGTCTTAAAAGTTGCAAGGTTGAAGATCTCTGGTCTAGAAACACTCCTTTTAAGGAGTATTTCAGATTTATCATCATCACCATATATTTCCATGCACTTCAATTGTGAAAATTGGAGTAGTCAAGAGAGGGGTCTTTGAAAATCTCATGGTCTAATAGTAATATTAAGGCAACCTCAGCAGGGAACTATAATTGTAAATGATTTTATCACTAGCCATTTCTGTGACTAAAGGAACAACTAACAAAATGAATTGTCCTCATTTGTTTGATTTGTTTGTTTGAGTTAGGAGTGCAAGGGTCTTTAAACCTACCAAGTTTAAGGCTTGTGGACTTCAATTCCTATTTCTGAGCTAGCATGACTGGTGGAGGAATTCTGGGAGTTGAAGTCCACAAGTCTTGAAGCTGTCAAGTTTGAAGTTTGTAAAAAGTGTACATGGTTTTAAAAAGTATACCTGGTTGAAAAAGGTATTCTTCTGCACTGGTATTTAAACAATATAATACTACACCATTCGGTTCAGAATACTTTTTCCCTTGTTTTCCTCCTCTAAAACCTAGGTGTGTCTTATACACCGGTGTATCTTATACACCGAAAAATACGTTAAGTATTCATTATAACTCTGTATTTCCATCCCTATATAAATATTTTTCTACTTCTTCACTGGGGAGCCAATAATCACCGTCTTTTCTGCATACTCATTGTGGAAATTTTATTACAGTTTGCCAAATTTTTTGGCTAGTTATAAGAAGTAGCAATTTCAAGCAAGCAAGCAATATAGCCATTGATAATGAAAGATAATATTTAAATTTATATTTACGTCTGTATTTAAATCTATTTAAAGATTGAAATCTATTTAAAAACAAAAATGCTTTTTTATTTAAAGATAGTCTTACCTACCATAACCTGTTTGTCAAGATCTAAAATTCCCAGCTGGCATGCCCACACTAATTAAAAATCGTGGAGATTGCAGTCCTTGCACAAATTGGTCAGAGAAAAAGTGTTTTAAGGGTTCTCAAGATGTTATAATAATGAAACATGAAAAAGTATTATTTGAACTTTTTTAATGGAAAAGGCTGTTAGAGAAATGACAGCTGATATGATTGCACTGCAATTACTACTAAAATTAAAGCAAATGAAAATAGATCTTAATTGAAATCCTGAAGGAACAGGACACCTAGAATTAGCCTTGACTGGCACAGCAGGCATGATTTAACAAGTGCATTGGAAACAGCATCGATTTGGTTGTTAAAAGATTTAAGGTCATTCTTTTTCTGTACTTCATCTAATTTCATCTCTTTTCATCTGAGCTGTGAAATAATTGCTGGATTTTAACCAGTACCTCACTGAAATTTTTGCAATTAAAGTTTGGATCATTATTTTTAAAGTACTCTTTTAATTATATATTTTAATATTAATATTTCGGTTCTGTTGGATTTTGGAAAGCCGTGTCAACCAAATGACAAGGAAACATTTTAAAGAATAAAAAGTTTCCATTTGTATATGTAATATATAATATCCCAAGATTACAGTTCCTTTGGAAGTAAGAAAAGTTAATCTCATTGGATGGTATAGAATCACAATATTAATTTGAAGACTGGTGATAGAAGGGAAGATTTTTACATTCATGGTAGTCACATTAAGCAAAATATGTAAAGGTCTATTTAAATATTATTCAATTGAAACAAACAATGCAAGTATGCCCCTGATGACCTAGAAGAATGTTTATAGGGCTATTTTGAGAAAATCTGAGGGTGCAAGTTTGTGTTCAGCTTGTGAATTGTGTGATATCATGCCTACCATTAATACTAGAATAGAAAAAACAGAATACTAATATGCAGCTACTAAAATAAAATCTGTTATTTCATCCTATGTATCATTACAGTGATCCCTCTATTATCGCGAGGGTTCCGTTCCAAGACCCCTCACGATAATCGATTTTTCGCGATGTAGGGTTGTGGAAGTAAAAACATCATCTGCGCATGCGCGCCCTTTTTTTTCTATGGCCGCGCATGCGTAGGTGGTGGAGTTTACGTTCCCCGCCGCCCACGCAAAGGGGAAACCCCAATTCGGCTCCTCGCTGCTGCTGCGCTACTGAGCAGATCAGCTGCTGGGCGGCCGAAGGAACCTTCCCTGGGTCTTTCCCCTCTTGCTGGTGGGCGGGGCGAGCGGCGGGCATCAGCGAGGAGCCGGGGTTTCCCCTTTGCGTGGGGGGCCGGGAAGACCCAGGGAAGGTTCCTTCGGCCGCCCAGCAGCTGATCTGCTCAGTAGCGCAGCAGCAGCGAGGAGCCGAATCGGGGTTTCCCCTTTGCGTGCGGGGAAACCCCGATTCGGCTCCTCGCTGCTGCTGCGCTACCGAGCAGATCAGCTGCTGGGCGGCCGAAGGAACTTTCCCTGGGTCTTCCCGGCCACCCACGCAAAGGGGAAACCCCGGCTCCTCGCTGATGCCCGCCGCTCGCCCGCCTGCCAGCAAGAGGGGGAAGACCCAGGGAAGGTTCCTTCGGCCGCCCAGCAGCTGATCTGCTCGGCGCAGCAGCAGCGAGCAGACGAAGATCGGGGTTTCCCAGCTGCCCATGCAAAGGGGAAACCCCGGCTCCTTGCTGATGCCCCCGCTCGCCCGCCCGCTGCCCGCCGCCCGCCAGCAAGAGGGGGAGAGATAGAGAAAGAGAGAGAAGGAAAGAAAGAGATGAGAGAGGGAGGAAGAGAGTGTGAGAGAGGAAGAAGCAAGATAGAGAAAGAGAGAGAGAAAGAAAGATGAGAAAGGAAGGAAGAGAGTGACGTCATCGGGTGGAAAAATCGCGATATAGCGTTTTGCGAAGATCGAGATCGCGAAACTCGAGGGATCGCTGTATATTAAAAGTAACAAAGTTGAGTCAATGATTTGTCACAAAGAACAACAACAATAATAAATTTGCCACACAGCAAAAAACAAAAACCTAAATTAATACAATCCTTGGTTATATAAGCAGAGGCATAGAATCAAAATCACGTAAAGTATTAGTACTGCTTAGTATTTAAAACCTTAAGACCACACCTGGAATACTGTATTCAGGTTAGAAGATGTTGAGACTTTTGAAAAGGTACAAAGAAGAGCAACTAAAATGATTAAGGGTCTGTAGACAAAAAGATATGAAGAACAGTTGTACAAAATCCAGCAGTCTGGATTCAGGCCCGGTTACAGCATGGAAACTGCTTTGGTCGCGTTGATGGATGATCTCTGGCGGGCCCGGGACAGGGACCTGTCCTCTGTCCTGGTGCTTCTTGACCTCTCAGTGGCTTTCGATACCATCGACCATGGTATCCTTCTTCTATTATCGTTGTTAGCCACCCCGAGTCTCCGGAGAGGGGCGGCATACAAATCCAATAAATCAATCAAATCAAATCAAATTGGGTATAGCTAATCTAGAGAAAAGAAGATTGGAGGTGACATGACAGCAGTATTCCAGTATTTAAGGGGCTGCAACAAAGAAGAAGAGCGTCAACTTACTTTCCAAAGCACCAGAAAGCAAAACAAGAAATAATGGATGGAAACTGATCAAGGAGAGAATTAAGTCCTAACAGTCATCATAATTAACTAGTGGAACAGCTTGCCTTCAGAAATTGTAGGTGCTTCATCACTGGAGGTTTTAAGAAGAGACCACACAGCCACTTGTCTGAAATGGTATAGAATCACCTGCTTGAGAAAGGGTTTGAGAGGAAAAGAAAGAATATAATGATAATTTAAACAAGATCAAAAACCTAGAAAGAACTCTTCAACAAGAACCCGAAAACAATAAGATTCTGTATTCCCTGATGGGGGCCAAGCATAGATTAAATCTCATCGATCAGCAAGAATACACAAGAAATATAAAACAATCTAGACAAATTTATTTCAAGGAAGCAAATAAGCCAAGTAGATGGCTCTCACAAAAAATTAAAAAGGAAAAAAGTGATAAAATAATCTTCCAATTACTAGACAAAAAGGGCACAGGCAAAAAAAGAAATAATTCATGAATACTATAAAGAATTATATAAACCAGACCCGGTAGGCACAACTACCAGATACATGGAGAGAATCCTACATTCCAATAATCCCAAAAAATGAGGAAGAGAAAGATAAGATTGAAAATTATAGACCTATTGCATTGCTTAACGCAGATTACAAAATTCTCATGTCAATTTTGGCATAAAGATCTAAGAAAGTTTTAAACAAAATAATAAATCAGGACTAAAATGGTTTCCTCCCATTCTGACAGATTAAAAACTGCACTAGAATAGTTTTAGACATATTGGAGTTTGATGAAGCACATCCATGAAAACAAATTGTTCTAGCTTTCCTGGATGCACAAAAGGCCTTTGATAATCTCAATTGTCAATACCTATTAGATCTAATTAGAAAAATAAATTTAGGAAATTAATTTGAGAACCTTATTCGAAATATATATCTACCCCAATCAGCCAGGGTGATGATAAACAGAGATATGTCCAATCAATTTTTTATTAACAAAGGAGTTCGCCAAGGATGTCCCATGTCCCCCCTTCTTTTTATATTAGCACAGGATTCAGAACAACAAAGAGATAGGAGATATTAAAACCAATGATCAGGAATATAAAATGCAAGCTTAGGCGGACTATATAGTATCTTTCTTGGAAGATCCATTTGAATCCGGTCCAGAACTGCTAAGGGAAATAGAAAAATTTGGAGAATTCTCAGGGTGAAAAATCAATAAACAAAAAACTAAACTCATGACAAAAAACATGACACAAGAAAAGAGGAGAAACTGGAATATCTGGGACTTAACATAACAAACAAATTGCATTTTAAAAAAAGACAACTATGATAAATTGGCTCAAGAGACAAGAATAAACTTAGAGAAATGGGAAAACGTACAACTTTCTTGTTTAGGACAAATAGCAACAATAAAAATAAGTATCCTCCCAAAATTCTTGTACTTATTTCAAATTGCCCCGATTTACATAGACCAAAAATATTTCACGGAACTGAATAGAAACATTACAAAATTCATTTGGCAAAAAAAAGAAACCAAGAATTAAACTATCATATGTATGTTCTGTCTGGGTTTTCCCAGACCTCCACACCCACTGAAAAAACAGCCAGACACTCTGGTAAAATCCAAAAGTATTTTATAGCAGGAAAAAATAAGCACAAAGGAAAACCTGTCTTCACAGCAGACAGGTTACAATACGTTACAACAGGGTCCTGATGTCCAGTCAATTTCACAAGCTTCTTGCTGGCACCCCCCCCAAGGTTTCAATAGTCCAAGGCACAAACCAGGATTGTAGCCACCAAAGTTCACAGACAGGTCTCACGAATCTCCAAGATAAAACTCCACAAGCCAGGAAGGGTGGGGCCGCCTTTTATGCTTTCCCAAGCACCACACCCAAACCCAGCTGTGACCTCTAATGCTGGAAATACCTAGCCAATTGAGTTCGTCTCTGATTAGCTCTCCTGTGTCGCATATCTATGATGTCATGAGCATCTTCCCCCAGGGAATCCAGGCTGCTTGCTGGGGAGAGCTCCCCCTGGTGGAACTCTGGCTGTCCTTCTTCTTCAGCCTGGGATTCCGCTTCCTCATCAGTCTGCACCTCCTGGTCCTCAGCCTCTCCCTCTGAGCTGGAAGCCGACAGCAAATCAGCCATTCCCGGAGGGGTCCCAGGCTGAACCACAACACCATCCCCCCGCGGAAGGCCCCTCCCCACCTGCCAGCGGAGAGGACGCGGTTTCTGAGGGAACTGGGCGTGAAAAGCCCGAAGAAGATCGGGAGCGTCCAACAACGCCGCTTCCACCCAGGAGCAATCATCCGGATCCCCCTCTACCCATTGCACCTTGTACTGGAAACACCCATCCACCCAACGGGAATCCACAACGTCATGTACCATAGCTTCAGGGAGGTGATCACGAACACACGGGGCAGGAAACACGGGAACATTGGGACGGAGCGGACAATCGGGAGGGACAGGGAGTAGCAGCGAACGGTGAAACACAGGGTGAACCCGCAAGTTGTCCGGCAGGGTGAGCCGGTAAGCCACCGGATTAATCACCCGCTCAACGGGAAAAGGACCCAGGAACCGGGGATCTAGTTTGTGCCGGGGTAATTCAGAGGCTACATATTTCGTGGACAACCACACCTGATCCCCCACCACCAAGGGGGGCACATCCCGTCTGGAGCGATCAGCCACCCTCTTGTAGTCCTCCTTGGCTTTATTCAGGTATCTCTTCACCATCTCGTGAACCGCCTGCAGCTCTGAGAGAAAGTCCTCAGCAGCAGGCACCGGGGAATCTAGGAGGGTCAAGGGAAAGAAGCGAGGGTGAAATCCATAATTTGCGAAAAAGGGCGTGAGCCGGGTCGATGAGTGACGGGAATTGTTGAAAGCGAACTCCGCTACAGGGATAAACCGGGACCAATCCGTCTGACGATCCGCCACTACACACCGCAGGTATTGTTCCAATATCCCGATCACTTTTTCTGTACCGCCATCGGTCTGGGGGTGCTGCGTTGAGGCGAGGCACACGGACACATTCAGGGCCGACAT
This sequence comes from Erythrolamprus reginae, assembly GCF_031021105.1. Taxonomy (NCBI): domain Eukaryota; kingdom Metazoa; phylum Chordata; class Lepidosauria; order Squamata; family Dipsadidae; genus Erythrolamprus; species Erythrolamprus reginae. The sequence continues at coordinate 32,161,932 of NC_091956.1, read as the reverse complement.
CAATTCCCGCCAAAACCGGGCTGTGAATTGTGTGCCCCTATCAGAGACCACTCGATCCGGAAGCCCATGTAACCGAAACACGTGACTAATAAACATTTGAGCCGTGAGTTGGGCAGTGGGCACCCTAGTGCAAGGGACAAAATGCACCATCTTGGTGAGCATGTCCATCACCACCATGACTACCGTGAACCGAGCAGAGGAAGGCAAATGAGTGACAAAGTCAATGGACACGGCACCCCAGGGTCTCTCAGGCGTGGGCAAAGGTTGCAGTAATCCCGGTGGGGCTCCAGTCACCCCCTTGGCCGTACGACACTGGACACAGGTGGCCACATAGGAACGCACATCATCTTGGAGGCGTGGCCACCAGAATGTCCGAGAGACTAGCTCCAATGTTTTAAACAGACCAAAATGCCCCGCCACTGGACAGTCATGACACTGGGTCATAATCAACCCTCTCACTGGGCCGGCGGGAACATACAGCTGCCCCCGGTACCGAAGCAGACCGTCTTGAAACGTCCATGGGGAATTGGGTGTTAACTCCCGCACTCTCTGCGCTACAAACCCATCCTCACGCTGCGCCTCCCGTAAACGGTGACGCAAGTCTACTGGGTCCTGAGTGGCAGCCAAAGCTGCAGGGGGTAACACTGTCTGCAGAGGGGCCAGCTCCTTCGGGTGCGTGTATTCTGGCTTGCGCGACAAGGCATCCGCTCGGGGGTTCTGGGCACTGGGAGTGTACCTGATGCGGAAATTGAACCGCACGAAAAAGAAAGACCAGCGGATCTGTCTCTGGTTTAATTTCCGGGCCGTCTGCAAATACTCAAGGTTCCGGTGATCCGTCCGTACCTCGATTTGATGACGGGCCCCCTCCAGGTAATGCCGCCAATGCTCAAAGGCGGCCTTCACCGCTAAAAGTTCCTTCTCCCAAATAGTATAGTTCCTTTCCGAGGGAGACAGCTTCCGGGAGAAGTAGGCACACGGAAACAACATGTCACCGGGCCGATGGGCTTGGAGAAGCACTGCGCCAACCGCTACATCTGAAGCGTCGGTTTCTAACACAAACGGCTGAGCGGGATCAGGATGGCGCAGAAGCGGTTCCGCCATGAACGCCGCTTTCAGGGCATCAAAAGCCCGCTGTTCCGCCTCCCCCCAACCAAATGGGACTTGTTTTTGTAACAACCGAGTCAAGGGCGTGGTTAACGTGGCATACCCCGGAACAAAAGCCCGATAGTAGTTTGCAAACCCCAAAAGACGTTGTACGTCTTTCACCCGTCGTGGAGGTTGCCAAGACTGAAGTGTGGCCACTTTGTTCGGGTCCATGGAAATGCCACCTGGAGATAAAATGTGCCCCAGGAATTCGACGGTAGTCTGGAAGAATTGGCACTTCTCCAGCTTGGCATACAACTGCTGCTCCCGCAACCGGAGCAGGACCCGGTGCAAATGGGTCAAATGCAAGGCATGGTTCGGGGAATACACTAAAATGTCATCAAGGTAAATCACCACAAAATGGTCCAACATGTCCCGGAACACGTCGTTCATCAGATGTTGAAACACGGCCGGGGCGTTGGTGAGGCCAAATGGCATCACTGTATATTCAAAGTGGCCGTAACGCGTGCCAAACGCTGTCTTCCACTCATCCCCGGCCCGCATCCGGACCAAATTATACGCACTGCGCAAATCGATTTTGGTGAATACCGTTGCCGTCCGCAACCGGTCCATGAGTTCAGGGATCAAGGGCAAGGGGTACCTATTCCGCACTGTGATGGCGTTAAGGCGGCGATAGTCACAGCAGAGGCGAAGATCGCCTGTTTTCTTTTTCACGAACAAAACAGGGGCAGACAAAGGGGACTTGGATGGCCGAATAAATCCCTTGGCCAGATTCTTTTCCACAAACTCCTTGAGAGCCACAAGCTCCGGCTCGGACATGGAGTACAAACGACCAGCCGGGAGCTTGGCGTCAGGGAGCAGGTCAATGGCACAGTCATACGTCCGATGTGGTGGTAGCCGATCCGCCTCTTTTTCGTTGAACACATCGGCGAATTCCTCGAGGCAACGGGGTAATTGAATCGCGGGAACTACTGGGCCGTGGGCTGCGCACACATGTCGGTGATGGTCCACGCACTGCAAACTGGAGAAGGTGACCAAGTTCTGAGACCACACCACCTGTGGGTCATGTGCACGCAGCCATGACAACCCCAACACGAGGGGAAAATGAAGCCCCTTGGTAACATAAAACTGTAGGGCCTCCTCATGAGTTCCGATGCACATCCGCACCGGCAGGGTCTGGAAACGGATGGGACCAGCCAACAAAACCCGCCCATCGATAGTCTCCACAGTTAATGGCGGGGTAACAGGACAAAGGGGCAAGGAATGACGTTGGGCAAAGGCTTCGTCTAAGAAGTTCGTCGTCGCCCCCGAATCCACAAGGGCCAACGCGGGGTAAGTCCGAGTCCGTTGCGCGATATGCAAGGTCACCGCAAGCGTCAGGTGTCGAGACGGTCCAAATTCGGGAGTCGTGGAGTCAGACGAAAGTGGGATCCCTGCCCGACCTAGTGTTGCCACCAAGCCGGGCCCCCCTCGTTTCTCGATCGTTCCGGCGACGGAGGACATCCAGACGAAGGCCCCGCCATCGGAGAGTTCAGGGCAGGAACGGGGACACCAGGGGTTGTCTCCTGTAACTGCACAGGGGACGCCATGGGAAGCACGGGAGGGCTGTAAGGTACAGGAACGACGGCAGCCACGGTGCTCCGCCTCTTGTGGGGACAAACGACAGCAAAATGTCCCGGGGCCCCACAATAGAAGCACAACCCAGCTGCCCGCCGACGCCCTCGTTCCTCCGGGGTCTGTCGGGGTCGGGCGTAACTTACGTCCATCGGCTCCCCGGCAGCAACACGATCCATCAAGCGTGGAGGCAGCGCTGGTGAAAAACGTCGGGGCGCAGGGCCCGGAGCCGGGGTGCTTACGGTTGACAACCCCCGCCGCGAAACAGGTGTCGGCGGGACGCCTGATGCACGGGGGTTGGACCGTCCCGCTTGACGGACTTCCCTGGCCAACAGCCTGGCCTCTATTGCCAAGCAATGCCGCTCCAAACCGTCCAACGTGCTGGGCATCACCTCATGCACTAAGGCGTCCAACATCGTGTCGGATAGTCCATCTTGAAAGGCCTCGATCAGGGCAGCCTCATTCCACTGGACTTGCCCGGCCAGAGACCTAAAGTCAGCCATATAGTCCACCAGGGGGCGCGAACCCTGGCGTAATTGCTTCAGTGCCCGCGTGGCCGTTTGTTCCTGCACCGGGTCCTCAAATTGGTGACGCAGCAAGTCACAAAAAGCATTGTAGTCCTGGAGTAGCGGATCATCCCGGGCCAGGTAAGGTGCCACCCACGACGCTGCAGGGCCAGCCAATAAACTGCACAGAAACGCCACCTTGTGGTCATCCCCTGGGAAGTGCATCATCTGCGCGTTGATAAAAAGCTGCACCTGGCTCTGGAACACAGAAAACAGCCGCCGGTCCCCCCAGAACTTTTCCGGCATCGCCACAAAACATTTCCTTCTGGGCAAAGGTGCTGGAGGTGGTACCACAGGTGCCGCCTGGGGTGGGGCCGCCTGGGACAAAACCTCCACTTGACGTTGTAATAACAAGACTGTCTGGGTCAAGTGAGCAATGTCCCCTCGCAACTCTGCAAAGACAGCCTGCATGTCCGCTGCAGAAACATCCATGGTGACAGGCAAAAACAGGAAGCCGACAAACAAAAGAAGTCCAATCAGGAACCAGCAGCAAAGAGCAAGGAACAAAACAACCAAACCACCCCTCCAAAATGAGCACCAGGTGTCTGGTGGTTGGTGGAGTTTTATTCTGTTCTGTCTGGGTTTTCCCAGACCTCCACACCCACTGAAAAAACAGCCAGACACTCTGGTAAAATCCAAAAGTATTTTATAGCAGGAAAAAATAAGCACAAAGGAAAACCTGTCTTCACAGCAGACAGGTTACAATACGTTACAACAGGGTCCTGATGTCCAGTCAATTTCACAAGCTTCTTGCTGGCACACCCCCCCAAGGTTTCAATAGTCCAAGGCACAAACCAGGATTGTAGCCACCAAAGTTCACAGACAGGTCTCACGAATCTCCAAGATAAAACTCCACAAGCCAGGAAGGGTGGGGCCGCCTTTTATCCTTTCCCAAGCACCACACCCAAACCCAGCTGTGACCTCTAATGCTGGAAATACCTAGCCAATTGAGTTCGTCTCTGATTAGCTCTCCTGTGTCGCATATCTATGATGTCATGAGCATCTTCCCCCAGGGAATCCAGGCTGCTTGCTGGGGAGAGCTCCCCCTGGTGGAACTCTGGCTGTCCTTCTTCTTCAGCCTGGGATTCCGCTTCCTCGTCAGTCTGCACCTCCTGGTCCTCAGCCTCTCCCTCTGAGCTGGAAGCCGACAGCAAATCAGCCATTCCCGGAGGGGTCCCAGGCTGAACCACAACAATGTACAAGATAGTAAACGAAGAGAAAGCCTAGGTCTCCCAGATCTAAGACTTTACTACAAAGCTGCCACACTAACTTGGATCAAAAAATGGATCAACCTATCAAATAAAAGAATGCTGATGCTAGAGGGGCACGATCTTCAAATGGGTTGGCATGCCCGCTTGTGGACTGACAAACTCAAAAAATAGAACACATTTAATAAACACATGATCAGGAAATACCTACTGAAAATTTGGCATGAAATAAAAAAGAAATATTATATCAAAATACCAAGGTGGCTATCCACAATGGAGGCGATTATTTACCCAATGCTAATTGACCCCACAAAAACTCTTAGTTATAATGATATCCTCTATCCAGACGGACTCCTAAAATCCAGAGAGATATTAGAACCTTAGGATGGACTGGTGGACTTACACTCAAATTAGCTCCAGATATAATAAAGACATAAAAGGAACAGCAATAGAAACAACAATTAACCCACTGGACAAAATTCTTACCGGATCAGATGATAAAATATAACAAAGGTATATATTACCTACTAGAAAATGAGAACTTAGAGGAAGTAGTGAAAGGCCAATGATAGCATGGGTAAAAAGTATAGGTCATAATATCCATCTAGCCGAATGGGAGAAATCTTGGACTACAATTAGTAAAATGATGTTATCTGCTGCTTATAAAGAAAATGTTTATAAATTATTTTACAGGTGGTATCTCTCTCCCTCAAGAATAACCAAAATTTATCTGAAATCCAAAGCAACCTGATGGAAATGTAAAAAAGAGACGGGCAATTTCTACCATATGTGGTGGTCTTGCTCTAAAGTTAAAATCCTATGGAAGACCATACATAGGTGGCTGTCAGAAATTACACAGACAGAAGGTTTCTCCGGAAGGTTTTTTTTTTAGAAATATGGAATAAAAAGTATCCTGAACATTACATCTAGTGACACATATAATTACAGCAACCAGAATAACATATGCTCAAACATGGAAAAACCAATATATCCCATCAGAAAGTCAAATCATTGATGCGCCGAGATGGATGAAATGACAAGAGATATTAAGGATATAAAAGTCAATGAAACAGAACAACTATGGGAAAAAAATGGTACAAATGGATCCAAAATAGATCAATTCAGAGAAATGTAAAGAGAAATACTCAAACATAATACACACCCAAATATACGTAAAACTCTTTTATAAAGATTAACTCAAGTAAATGTATTAATATATGTTATACACCTTTTTGACGCTTTTTATTAATTATATAATGATGTGACTGTAATTAATAGGGATGTAAGATATATGTAAAACAAATCCAAAACGAGTAATGATCTGTATATGACTATTGAGATGTTTTCTTTTTTATGTAATTGAAAATTTAAAATAAAACATTAGAAAAAAAAGAGAGAGAAAGGGTTTGGACTAGAAGACTTCAAAGTCCCTTCCAGCTCTATTCTGATTGATTGATTAAATCAGATCTAAATAACTGGTCTCTTATTCCACATGGAATTCTTTCCAACTGGAAACAATGAAGAGTTTACTTTTCAAGGCTACATTTTTCTTTTTGAGTTGCAAAATATCAACAAATGTTCCTAACACAGTTGTTTTAGATAATCAGGATACAAGATGAATGATACTTGCTAGAATTTTGCACCTGGTTATATTTGGTGTACTCTCCACTGTAAAGAACAAAGCAGGCTCTGCCTGAAGCAATTGCTGAAAATTTATAATTCTTAAAAGAAAATAAGTTCCATAGGAACTTTGAAGAAAGTGCTCTGGGATGCTATTAAGAAACATCAGCAATCTCTGGTATTTTTGCTATCTCCTAGAAGATTTTTTTAAAAAAAATCATACATCTTATTTTGTTTTCACTCTAGAGGCTCAAAAATTGGTTATACCTGAATCACATGAAAGACATATTTGACAGGTATCACCACCCAACAGCTATATCAGGTCTATGTGGCACCAGCACTGAGTACAAAATTCAGTTCAGAAAACACTGGAAATATTTACAATGTGTTACTAAAGACTTGTAAGATGTATAAACATTTAAAACCTTCTTTTTGATCAGGATCATAAGCTTTAATTGCTGATGGATCATAACCAATTACAGGACCATGATCTGACTTTAACATCAAAGAGATGTGGTGGTGCAGTGCAGTGGTGGGATTCAAAAATTTTTTACTACTGGATCTGTGGGTGTGTCATGATGGGCATGGCAGGGGAAGATTACTGCAAAATTTCCAGTTCCTCCCAATCAGTGGGACTCAGAAGACAGAGAATTAGATGGGGACAGGGCAAGCCACAGCTGGTATTTACCGATTCTCTGAACTACAGTGATCCCCCGATCATTGCGAGGGTTCCGTTCCAGGACCCCTAGCAATGATCGGGTTTTCGCGAAGTAGCGCTGCGGAAGTAAAAACACCATCTGCGCATGCGCAGATGGTGTTTTTACTTCCGCAGCGCTAGCGAGGAGCCGAAGATTGGGGTTCCTGGGAAGGGGACTCAGCTGGGAAGCGGCGCTGGGGTTTCCCCACCGCCCACGCAAACTCCTCGCTGCCGCTCGCCCGCCCTTCGCCCGCTCACGCCGCTCACTCGCGCCGCTTCCCAGCTGAGTCCTGAAGCCAATTCGCTTCAGGACTCAGCTGGGAAGCGGCGCGAGCGAACGGCGTGGGCGGGCGAAGGGCGCGCGAGCCGCGGGCGTGCGGGCAGGCAGGCGGCGGACAAGCTGTTCGCTCGCGCCGCTTCCCAGCTGAGTCCTGAAGCCAATTCGCTTCAGGACTCAGCCGGGAAGCGGCGCGAGCGAACGGCGTGGGCGGGCGAAGGGCGGGCGAGCGGCGGGCGCGCAGGCAGGCAGGCGGCGGACAAGCCGTTCGCTCGCGCCGCTCACTCGAGCCGCTTCCCAGCTGAGTCCTGAAGCCAATTCGCTTCAGGACTCAGCTGGGAAGCGGCGCGAGCGAACGGCGTGGGCGGGTGAAGGGCGGGCGAGCGGCAGCGAGGAGTTTGCATGGGCGGTGGGGAAACTCCTCGCTGATGCCCGCCGCTCGCCCTCCCGCCAGCAAGAGGGGGAAGACCCAGGGAAGCCGCCCAGCAGCTGATCTGCCCGGCGCCATCTACGCATGCGTGCCCATAGAAAAAAAGGGCGCGCATGCGCAGATGGTGTTTTGACTTCCGGGTTGAAAAATCGCGATTTAGCCCGTTCGCAATGATCGGGATCGTGATACCCGGGGGATCACTGTACTCAAAATTTCCGCTACCATTTCTCCAGAATTGATCGGAATCTACTGACTCCTACCTCTGGTGCAATAGTTAGAATGCAGTTCTGCAATCTAATTCACTTCTAATTCCAAAATTTTGATTCTGAATGACTCAGGCTTGACTCAGGCTTCAAAAATTGGTAAAATGGGAACCCAGATTGTTGGGCGAAATATGATGACTCTGTAAACTGCTTCAAGAGAGCTGTAAAGCACTATAAAGCTCTAATGCTATTGCTATTGACATCTGCCATTTTATACTATTTAACTATCTGTTATTCTAAAAGAAAGTACTTTGCCATCTTCTCTTTTGTTTTAATTATACTGTCAAATAAAATAAATGAAACATAGGATAGATAAAAGATCATCCTTCTAGAACAGGAAACGTATCTTTTAAATTAATTTTTTATTGTTTTTTAAAAATATAAACACACACACAACATAAAACAGGTGGACTGTGAGTAGTGCCCACCACCAGACAAACATTTACACCCCACCACCAGATCGGGGGTATTTCTTGTATATACCATTTTAACTCAAGAGCAAACTATCTGTTTACATTTTATAAAGTGATTCCAATTTATTCTTTGTAGCTTGGTCTCCGATTATACTCGCCATATATCGTCTTACCTTGTCCCATCATCCCATCAGTTGTCGCAAATCAGATTCATTAACTGAATTAATCCATTTATCCATAATCTCAAAATGAATATGATCCACCATGTACTGGTACCAATTTTGCATTGACCATTTTGTCACATCCTTCCAACCCAAGACTATTACCGCCTGAGCGCTTTCTATCGCTGCTTGTTTTATTTCTCTAAATTCTCCCATCACATTACTTTTAACTAATACTGCCATTTCCTTAGTAATTATCCATCATATATTTAACATCCTATTAATATCCTCTTGCACTTTTTGCCAAAAGTTCTGCGCTACCGGGCATTTAGAACAGGAAACATATTGACATTATAAATAGATATTGTGAGAACTTTTGGGATTAAAAGTTAGTCTTGATATTTCCCATTATGCCCAAATGAATTCATCTGCCATCCTGTCTGTCTCTAGAGTAGTGACACTGTTTGTATTACAGCCTTGATGCCATATTAAAATTCATTGAAACCAATACATCAGTCCAGAACCTCTACTGGAGCCAGTTAATGCCAGACATAAATTCTACTGCTATCAAAGCCAACCAATCTAAATTCTATGGAAATGAATCCAGATGATTTGATGTATCCCAAATTTGGCCTCCACATCAAATCAAGCCTAAGTAAAATGAAGAGTATGCACTGGATTATTATTTTTAATTATCAGTTAACTTCCAATCAGAACGTTTGGATTCAGATTCATCATTTTTTTTCATTAGTAAGAACCTAGAAGTCAGCTGATACTTTAGAGATTCATCCCAGAATTCATCCCTACATTTGCTGTGGATTAGCCAGGGAAGAGCATATTAACAGAGTTGGAAGGGACCTTGGACATTTTCTAGTCAAACCATTCCAGACAGGTGGTTTTCCAGTCTCTTATTAAAATCCTGCAGTGATGGAACACCCACAACTTCTGAAGGCAAGCTGTTCCTCTAGTTAATTGTTTTCATTGCTAGAAAAATTATCCTTAATTCTAGGTTGCTTGTCTCTGTTTAGTTTCCATCCATTGTTTTTTATCTTGCCTTCTGGTGTTTTGAAAAATAAGTCTTTGTGGCAGCCCATCATAAAACACACATGAATCAATAAAATAAACAGAATAATTTTTTTTGTTAGGCAATTTAACAAACACTTATAAACCACTCAAGATTTTAAAATTAAGTTGCTTTTTCTAAACATCTTCCACCTTTTCCAACATTAATGTTTTCTTTAGAGGCTCTTTGCATAATGTAGAACAGTTCTCACACTCTGTTAGGTCTCCTTTTTCTCAAACTGATATTTCATTAATTTATGTATCCTTATGAATTACTAATTACTAAGCACTAATCTAACTTCACCTTCTGCATAAGAGGTTCTTCTAAGTAGGGAATATTCTCTAAAATGTTACATCCTCGAGAATGTTACATCCTATAGTGCATAAAGTCAATACACTCTTTCCATATTTGTTTGATCTTTTGAAATAAATTAATGGCATACCAGTCAGTATGAATAAAAAGCTGGTTTTCCTGACAATGTTTGATAACCCACTCAACACACATCTTTGCATTCCCCATATCTGGAACAGTGTACATCATTGTTTGAAATCTTGGAAGAATTTAAAAGCCATAAGTCTATGAAGAATTTCAAAAGCTTTGAAGTACCTTAAAGCTATTAGTTCAATTTGTTGCTTCAAACCAAGTCTGCTTCCAATGAATGTTTTTACTGAACCTTCTTGTAATACTTTCAAAGCTTCCCATAGGCCTATGAATAGGTTGTAATCACAATCACTATTAAGCAGGCTGTGGATTAATATGACATTTGAACCACTCTTTAAGTGCAATCAAATAATTTTTTGTAGTGGTTGTAATAATTAGATTTATACTGGGGAATACAAAAATATACTACAGAAAGATAAATCTCCTTAACCTCAATTGGAAACGTTCTAAAATGTTTTTTTGTTTCATTTTAATCACTGGTTGAAAGAAACAATATTAGAATCCTTGCAACCTAGATTTAGCTTAAACTGTGTGGTCCTAACTGCAATTTAAATCCATATCTAAATTCATTAAGAATTCATGTAGTGAAATTTACTTTAACAAACAATTAAAAAATAGTTTAAACTGATTGAAATATAGCAATGTAGCAAGGTAATTGCAGTTTTGGAAGAAAAATATTGTTGAGATATTCTGGAATAGGGCTTTATCTGTTGATATGTATTGAACATCTCAAAAGAAAGATATCTGAAAACATTTGAGCAAAATTCTGAATAGTTGATTTATTTTTCTCACCAGAAACACTAAAAACTAAGCGACCTCTAAATATTTATACATTACAAATAATAAAATTACATGTTATCAATAGCCGTTTTCCTGTTTTATTTTTGCAATTAGATAAAAGATATTATATCAACACAAAAATCTTGGGTAGACACTGCTATTTAGACATGTCACCTAACTTTGTCCTGCACAAGTGTACTTGAACTAGCTGTCAAGTATTTATATTTTTGTTTCTCTTCTTTAATCTTCCACTGCCAGAATCTCCTTAGTTCCTTCCAAGTATTTGGCCGAAACTCTCTGCAGTCCTTTATAACTTGTACAGTGCCATTGTTCCCTTATATTTATTTATTTATTTATTGGATTTGTATGCCGCCCCTCTCCGGAGACTCGGGGCGGCTAACAGCGACAATAAAACAGTGTACAATAGTAATTTGGTATTAGAAATGATTAAAAATCCATTAATATAAAAACCAAACATACATACATACATACCATGGATAGAATTGTAAAGGCCTAGGGGGAAAGAGGATCTCAATTCCCCCATGCCTGGCGGCAGAGGTGAGTTTTAAGTTGTTTACGAAAGGCAAGGAGGGTGGGGGCAGTTCTAATCTCTGGGGAGAGTTGGTTACAGAGGGCCGGGGCTGCCACAGAAAAGGCTCTTCCCCTGGGTCCCGCCAGGCGACATTGCTTAGTTGACGGGACCCAGAGAAGATCCACTCTGTGGAACCTAACTGGTCGCTGGGATTCGTGCAGCAGAAGGTGGTCCCTGAGGTAATCTGGTCCGGTGCCATGAAGGGCTTTATAGGTCATAACCAACACTTTGAATTGTGACCGGAAACTGATCAGCAACCAATGCAGACTGTGGAGTGTTGGTGTATCATGGGCCTATTTGGGAAAGCCCATGATTGCTCTCGCAGCTGCATTCTGCAACGATCTGAAGTGATCCAGGCTGCACTATAATAATAATAGGAAGCTATGGAATAGAAACATAAATAATAGCTCTATCTCATGCTTGCTTAATAACGGTCCCTTGTTCTGGCTCTGTGAGCCCAATCTTGGGTACTGGTGATGAGTGTAGCTCTGGCCCTGGGCTCAGGTTGCTGCTGCTCAATGCCAGGTCGGTGGTAAATAAAGCTCTCCTCATCCTGGATTTGATCCTGGATGAGGAGGCCGACCTGGCATGTATTACTGAAACCTGGCTGGGCCCAGAGGGAGGTGTTCCTCTCTCTGAAATCTGCCCAGCCTGGTTTCAGATATGGTATCAACCTCGACCCCAGGGAAGGGGGGGAGGAGTGGCTATTATAGCCAGGGAGAGCCTTTGCCTGCGTAGACTCATTGCTCCGGAAATTGCGGGTTGCGAGTCTCTCTTGCTGAAGTTGGACTTAGGGGTTCAGGTGGGCTTATTTCTCACGTACCTGCCTCCCAGCTGCGTGTCAAAAGCCCTGCCTGTGCTGCTCGAGGAGGTAGCCGGGTTGGCGGTGGAGTTCCCCGAACTCATTGTCCTGGGGGACTTCAACCTGCCGTCACTTGGCAAAACCTCTGGGTTGGCACAGGAGTTCATGGCCACCATGACAGCCATGGACCTGACCCAAGTAGTACAGGGTCCGACTCACGAGGGAGGGCACGCACCTGACATGGTATTCCTTTCCGAGCAATTGAGTAATGGTCTGAGACTAAGGGGCTTAGAAGTGTTGCCTTTGTCATGGTCAGACCATTTTCTACTACGGCTTGACTTCCTGGCTCCAATCCTTCCCCACAGGGAGGCAGAACCAATGAAGATGTTCCGCCCCAGACGCCTGATGGACCCAGAGGGCTTTCAGACGGCGCTTGGGGTTATTCCAGAGGCACTCGTCCACAGTTCGGCAGAGTCTCTTGCAGAGGCCTGGAACAGGGATGCTGCAGAGGCTCTTGACCGGATTGCGCCTTTGCGACCTCTCCGTGGCGCTAGACCTCGTAGAGCCCCATGGTTCAACGAGGAGCTCCGGGAGTTGAAACACCAAAAGAGACGTCTAGAGAAGCAATGGAGGAAGAGTAGGTCTGAATCTGATCGAACACTTGTAAGAGCTTTTATTAAGACTTACAAAATGGTGCTCAAGGCGGCAAGATGCGCGTACCATGCCGCCTTGATTGCATCAGCGGAATCCCGCCCGGCTGCTCTGTTTAGGGTGACCCGCTCTCTTCTTAACCAGGGGGGAGTTGGGGAGCCCTTGCAGAGTAGTGCCGAGGATTTTAACACGTTTTTCGCTGATAAAGTCGCTCAGATCCGGGCCGACCTCGACTCCAATTGTAAAATAGAGTCGACTGACAACGAGTCAGTCGAGGTGACTGGGGCACGTACTTGTCCACCTGTCTGGGAAGAGTTTGATCTGGTGACACCTGATGAAGTGGACAAGGCCATTGGAGCTGTGAGTTCCGCCACCTGTTTACTGGATCCGTGTCCCTCCTGGTTGGTCTCGGCCAGCAGGGAGGTGACACGGAGCTGGGCCCAGGAGATTACCAACGCTTCCTTGGGGAGGGGAGTTTTTCCAACACTCTATAAAGAAGCGCTCGTGCACCCCCTCCTCAAGCAGCCTTCCCTGGACCCAGCCGTACTTAATAACTATCGTCCAGTCTCCAACCTTCCCTTTATGGGGAAGGTTGTTGAGAAGGTGGTGGCACTCTAGCTCCAGCGGTCCTTGGAAGAAGCCGATTATCTAGGTCCCCAGCAGTCGGGTTTCAGGCCCGGTTACAGCACAGAAACCGCTTTGGTCGCGTTGATGGAAGATCTCTGGTGGGCCCGGGACAGGGGTTTATCCTCTGTCCTGGTGCTCCTCGACCTCTCAGCGGCTTTCGATACCATCGACCATGGTATCCTTCTGCACCGGCAGGAGGGGTTGGGGGTGGGAGGCACTGTTCTTCAGTGGTTCTCCTCCTACCTCTCTGGCCGGTCGCAGTCGGTGTTGGTGGGGGGTCAGAGGTCGGCTCCGAGGTCTCTCCCTTGTGGGGTGCCTCAGGGGTCGGTCCTCTCCCCCCTACTATTCAACATCTACATGAAACCGCTGGGTGAGATCATCCAAGGACATGGGGTGAGGTATCATCAATATGCTCACAGTCACTCATGCCCTCATCACCTCGAGGTTCGACTACTGTAATGCTCTCTACACGGGGCTACCTTTGAAAAGTGTTCGGAAACTTCAGATCGTGCAAAATGCAGCTGCGAGAGCAGTCATGGGCTTACCTAGGTATGCCCATGTTTCACCATCACTCCGCAGTCTGCATTGGCTGCCGATCAATTTCCGGTCACAATTCAAAGTGTTGGTTATGACTTTTAAAGCCCTTCATGGCATTGGACCAGAATATCTCCAAGACCGCCTCCTGCTGCACGAATCCCAGCGACCGATTAGGTCCCACAGAGTGGGCCTTCTCCGGGTCCCGTCAACTAAACAATGTAGGTTGGCGGGCCCCAGGGGAAGAGCCTTCTCTGTGGTGGCACCGGCTCTCTGGAACCAACTCCCCCCGGAGATTAGAACTGCCCCTACTCTCCTTGCCTTCCGTAAACTCCTTAAAACCCACCTTTGCCGTCAGGCATGGGGGAATTGAAACATCTCCCCCTGGGCATGTTTAATTTATACATGGTATGCTTGTGTGTGTGTCTGTTAGTTTATGGGTTTTTTTAAATTTCTAAATATTTTAATTAATTGCATTATTTATGATTTGTTTCACTTGTTGTGAGCCGCCCCGAGTCTTCGGAGAGGGGCGGCATACAAATCCAAATAATAAATAAATAAATAATAAATAAATAGCTGGTACTGCTATTTCTACCCATGAAACAGTCATGCAATATATCCAATGTGCTATTCCAAACAATGATTTTATTCTGCATTTTGGCCTACAATATAGAAACTTGAACCAAACATTTCTTATAACTTTCCAAAGCCAATTAACACTTGAATAGATAATTAATGTGCACTATGAAGCATAGTGCACTATAAAGCATTTCTTCATCCATACAAAGGAACAACTAATTGTATAGTTCACCATGCCTAAGAATGTTGGATGGGGAAATATGTTTTAAATCTTTATCTCAGATAAATGTGATATAGAAGTGATATAGAAGTTGGAAAGAATGCCTTTCTTCAGATAAACTATCTTACTTTATCAACAGGTTAGGATTCAGTAAGAATTTTCAAACTATATTTTGAACATAAAATTTATGTTTTTAAGTAATTTTCTTCACTTCACTTAGCAGAGTATTATCATAGCAGAATTGTGCAACACAATGTATATTGGGCATATAAGTACACTGACCCCAATATAAGCTTATATGTTTTATTTCTTCTTCTTGATGGAACTTGTTTTATGTTTACACAAATAACAATTTGACAGCAGAACTACATTCCTATTCTCAAGTAATAACATATATACACAGTCCTTGTACTTCATTTAGATCCTATCCTAATCCTAAACATTCTATGTATGAACATTATATATATATATTCTCTCATGAAATCTGACACACAAGAGAATCCAGTTGTTATACTTAGTGGCCCCAATCCTGTTGGCAGAAGTGAGTCTTTAAAACCTTATGGAAGGTGGGGAGGACGGGGATGGTACAAATCTCTGGAGGGAGTTGATTTCATAGGACCTGGGCTGTCCCAGAGAAGGCTCTTCCCTTAGGTCATTCTAGAACACAGTGTCTAGATGACTGGCCCTGGAGAAGGCCAACTCTGTGGGACCTAACTGGCTGCTGGGATACATGAGGCAGAAGATGGTCCCGTAAATAATCTGGTTCAGTGCCATGTAGGGGTTTATAGGTCATAATAACCAACACTTTGAATTGTGTTCAGAGACCAAATAGCAGTCAATGCAGCTTGTGGAGTGCTTGAGAAACATAGGTGCATCTCGAAAGGCCCATGACTGCTCATGCAGCTGCCTTTTGCACCACGTGAAGTCTCTGAACATTCTTGAAAGGTAGCCCCATGTAGGGAGTGTTGCAGTAGTCGAACCTCAAGGTGATAAGGGCATGAGTGACTGTGAGAAGAGACTCCCAGTTCAAAAGGACTGCAACTGGTGCACCATGCAAACCTGGGTGAATGTCACCCCTTCCACAGCTGAGAGGTGGTGTTTAAGCCCAGCTGTGGATTGAGGAGGATGCCCAAGTTGTGGACCCTCTCTGAGGGGGACAGAAGCTCCCCCCAGGGTAATGGATGGACAGGTGGGATTGTCCTCAGTGATTAGAGTGCAGTACTGCAAGCTACTTCTGCTGATCGTCAGCTGCCAGCAGTTTGGCAGATCAAATCTCACCAGACTCAGCCTTGCATCCTTTCAAGGTCAGTAAAATGAGGACCCAGATTGTTGGGGACAATATGCTGACTCTGTAAACTGCTTAGAGATGGCTGTAAAGCACTGTGAAGCAGTATATAAGTCTAAATGCTATTGCGATTGCTATTGTCCTTTGGAGGCAAAACCCACAGCCAGTCCATCTTGTCAGGGTTGAGTCTGAGCCTGTTAACACCCTTCCAAACCCTAGCAGTCTCCAGACACCGGCACATCACTTCTACTGCTTTGCTGAGTTGACATGGGGTGGAGATGTATAGCTGAGTAATATCAGCATTTACTGCCCTGAAGATACTTTGGTGTTATTCCAGAGATTTAAAAGTTACATGAAATATTGGGTGATTCTGTAATTACAGGCTTGGGAGTCTTGCTGAGATTATGTGATATAGTTGTTTGACCATGAATGTATTAGTGTTTAAAGAAAAGCACTAATGAGCTTCTTTCCTTACCATGAATATTTAACTGCTGGGTTTGTCAGCAATTATGAGACAGTACCACTGACAAGAGTAACTACTGTTTTATTCCTCATGAATGTTAAAAGGAAGACACATTTTAGTACAGATATCTAATCTGATAGCACTGATTAGATTTACAAGAACATGCTTTAAAAACTACAAAAACAATCTTCTTATATTTGCATGGCAATGAATTTATGACATGTGATGCATCATTGAGTTGTTATGAATTCAAAGGTTTACTGCAGACTATATTGAGTAGATATAGTGGTACTCATTTTCAGCCATTTACAAAGAAAGACCTGTGTGTTCAGAGGGCATTTATCTATTGTCTATTGGCATTAGAATAGTAATGCCATCAGAGCCATCATGATATACTTTTTATACTGAATCTGGCAGCTATTTTAAAGCATTTTGGAGGATATAAATCAGGCAGTCCTGATATTGTTTCTAGTATCACATATTAGTAATTCCTGAGGCTTTAAGTTAATACTGTTGGTTCATATTTGGGAGGAAGGTGATAAAAATGTAACCTTCTTTTGAAATTATGACTTGACATATTTAAACTAAGGTGTAAGAAGTAATATATAGCAGTTATAACAATAGAAAAGCTAAAATTAGACAACTTGTGCCCCTTTGTGCATTATTTCAGAGATATTTTCTTACCTGAACAGATAAACAGAATGTCCACAGATAGGCAAAACAGCAGTGCGAGCAGCAATGACGTCTGATTTCAGCTCCCTATTATGTTTTCTTGTGGAAGGCTGACTGTGAACATTGGAAAGCCCCTTCCCTTCCCTTCCCACTAGACAAGATGCTGCAGCTAGGTGAGGACAGAATAGAGGGAAGTAGTGTGCAAGTGGCTGGCATGGAGGCATGGAGCCAATATAACCTCTCCCTTGATTTTCTTCCTACAAGCTTCTCATAAGCAGAAACATATGAATAAAAAGCATGTGAGAAAGTGACAAGAAGCATAGGAGCATTGACCATATCAGCTCCTTCTAAGTTCCCCATGGACTTGTGGGAAGCTATTAGTGAATGTTGAAAATGAGGATCACATGACCATGGCTGACTGAAGAATTGGCCCAGAATAGCAGTAGCACAGAAGTGCTGAAGTAGTAAAATCATTCCCGACATTTCATTCCTTTGGAAGAAAATGGGTTCCAGCATTCTGCAAGTTGCTCATTTGTTAGCAAAATTTTGTCCCATGATGCAGCATTTCACTCGGTTTCAAAGTATCAAACAGGCACATGAGTTTTAGTAACATAGATAAAAACATAGAAGATTGATAGCAGAAAAAGACCTCATGGTCCATCTAGTATGCCCTTATACTATTTCCTCTATTTTATCTTAGGATGGATATATGCTTATCCCAGGCATGTTTAACTTCAGTTACTGTAGATTTACCAACCACGTCTGCTGGAAGTTTGTTCCAAGGATCTACTAGTCTTTCAGTAAAATAATATTTTCTCATGCTGCTTTTGATCTTTTCTCCAACTAACTTCAGATTGTGTCCCCTTTTTCTTGTGTTCACTTTCCTATTAAAAACACTTCCCTCCTGAACCTTATTTAACTATTTAACATATTTAAATATTTCGATCATGTTCCTCATTTTCCTTCTGTCCTCCAGACTATACAGATTGAGTTCATTAAGTCTTTCCTGATAAGTTTTATGCTTAAGACCTTCCACCATTCTTGTAGCCCATCTTTGGACTCATTCAATTTTGTCAATATCTTTTTGTAGGTGAATCTTAAATAAAATAATTGATAGAGACCATTATGGTTTCATAAAGGAGAGACAGATTACACACCCAATTAAAAATATATTAAATATAATGGCTAGAAAGGAACAGAAAAAGTGGGGTATAATTAAATTGGATCTATATAAAGCCTTTGATTCAATAGATCATAAATATCTATATACTGTAATGGAAAAATATGGAATTAATAAATCATATATAGAAACAATTCAAAGGTTGTACACAGGTGTGGGGGCAAGAATTAGAGTTAATAATAGCTTATCAAAAAGAGTAGAGCTACAAAGGGGTACCCATCAAGGTAGTCCTCTTTCGCCAGGGATATTCCTAATTGGTATTGAAAGTCTAGCAGATAGAATTAGGAATAATGCAAGATACAGGATTATAAAATAGGAAAGGAAGAATTAAAAATAAATTTGTATGCAGATGATATCTTACTGGTCATAGGGAATCCACTGGATGCATTATATGAACCTAAAATAATTTTGAAAGATTTTGAGGCAGTTTCAGGAATGGAAATAAATTTGAATAAATCAGAGATAATGTTAATGAACATGAGTTTGACAGAGCAAAAAATAATAGCATAGGAAGAAGGGATACAATTAGCAAAAAGGAGAATAAAATATTTAGGTATTCAAATAACTAAGAAAGAAGAGTGGCTTAAAAATGGAATCATGATAAGATATGGTGGAGAATAAGAAGACAAATTAAGGAATGGAAAGGGAAATATCTATCAATAACAAAACGAACACAAGCAGCTAAGATGTTGATTTTACCAAAATTAATGTACTTAATACAAGCGCTGCCAGTGGAGATCCACACAGAACAATTAAAGGGATGGGATAGAGAAATGAGAGAATGGATCTTTGGAGGGAAAAGAGTAAGAGTAACATTGAAGAGAGTATATATAAACAAGAGCCAATTGGGATGGGGACTACCAAATATACAATATTATTATGAAGCCTTCCAAATAAAACAATTACTAGAATTGGATCAAAGAGAGGAGAAATGGGTGAAATTAGAAAATGAGGTGAACAAGGGACTAGGAAAAGAAGGTATACATGATTCAAATTTAAATGAAGTAAGTAAGAAAACTATAGGACCCAGGAAAGTAGCATATAAAGTATGGAGTAGATGGCAGAAAGGAATATCAAAATGGGCATCTATAAGAAGTGTAATAGGGAGGGGTGCAAAAGAGTTAGAAATAAATGGGTATAATCAAATAAAAGATTTATATAAAGAAGGGGGTGAATGAATAAAAATCAATGAGATAATACAAATAGGTGGACCCCAAAATTGGTTAAGACGGAGTGAGCTAATAGATAAGATAAAAACAGGTCTGAGAGAAAATAAATTAGATATAATTTTGAAATATAGAGAGAAAGGATTAAGAGGAGTAAGAGGGATATATAAATTAATGACAGATGATAAGGAATATATGCTGAATCAAATTAAGAATAAATGGAGTAAGAATTTTAATTTAATGGATGAAAGAATAGAAGGAATAATGAGAGGGATACAAAAATTTTAAATAGAGAAGTTTCAGGAAATGGAAAGGAAAATATATCTAAAATGGCATAGGAAAATATATCTAAAATGGCATAGAACTCCTGCCCAGTTGGCATATATGATTGGAGGACTAAGCCCTAAATGCTGGCATTGTGGTCGTGCAGTGGGATAGTACACACATCTTTGGTGGGAATGTGAGGAGATTCAAAAGTTCTGGACTTAAAAAAATGGAATAGTTAAAAATGAATTGCGGGTAGGATGGGACATAATAGAAGGAGGTATTAAAGAAACTCAAGGAATGAAGACAGAAGAACAAGAAGTATTAAGTACTATGATAATATCGCCGGCCGACTCACCGGCTTCCCGGCGCTTTTGCTGGAGGGCCGGCAGACTCGGGCCCTCCCGATGGCGGCCGCCATCTTGGTTTCGGCCGAAATCTCGCGATGCG
The DNA here is from genome assembly GCF_031021105.1 of Erythrolamprus reginae. Classification (NCBI taxonomy): domain Eukaryota; kingdom Metazoa; phylum Chordata; class Lepidosauria; order Squamata; family Dipsadidae; genus Erythrolamprus; species Erythrolamprus reginae. Next base: position 32,141,810 of record NC_091956.1, on the reverse strand, counting down.
AGATTTCGGCCGAGAAGGCCCTGCCCACGTGGCTGGGCATGACGTCGGGTCCGGGCGGGGCCTGCTGGCCCTATTTAAGGGACAGCAGGCCGGGAAGAGAGCCTTTTCGCCCGGACCTGGTGCCTGAGCAGACACTTCTTTGGTGCTGCTCGGCCGCCATTTTGGGGTCTCCCTCGTGTCGCGGCCGCCATTTTGGGGCCTGCCGAGGGGGCGAAAAGTGCTGCGTTGCGCAACGAGGTTATCTGGCTTTCCAGCAAGACGACGTGTGGCCTTATTCATCTTCGCGTGGCTACATTCTTCAGGATCCCCCTCGGGCCCGAGGGGGACTGGTAACCTCCTCCCGGCTGGGAGGAGGGCGTGCTGGGGGGTGTTTTGTCTGGGCCCCCGGTCTTGTGCGGCTTGAGGTCAGGCCTTTGAGGCCTGCCTGCGCAGGGAGGCTTGCTATTGGGGATATCAATCACTTAGTACTGTGTTATATATCTATCATTTGTATTATTCCCTATAAAGGGGGTGAAGGGTTTCTGGGGCTTAGGCTCTAGGTTGGGCCCTGCGTTGGGGGAGTTGGGCCTGCCACCCGGGCGGTGGGTTGTGGTCTAGGTATTTTATTGGCTCATTGCATACAAGGAGCAGGGTGATGGCTCCTAAGAAGAGGCCTGCCTCTACTCCGATGGCTCCGCCAGCGGTGCGACCCAGAAGGGCCCTTAGGCCTTCTGCCCGGGCCCGGGCCAGCAGGGAGGGGACTGCGGGGGTGGTCCCTGACCAGGGGGGGGCGGTCTCCTTGCCTCCTGCCCCTCAAACTGATATTTCTCCTGCTTTGTCTTGGGCCAGGGTGTTGGAGAGGCTCGACGAGCTCGAGCAGTGGAGGAGCGGTGCAGTTCCCGGAGCGGCCAGCAACCAAGTGCCCGCAGCGTTGGGGAGGGAGCCGGCGGCGGCCCAGGCTGGGCAGCCGGCTCCGTTCGGACGGCGGGCCCCGGCAGGGCCGATGGCGGCTTTCCCGGGCCCCGCGCCATTGGGCCCCCCGTGGATGTCTTCAACCCCGTACGGGGCAGGTGAGGCTGCACCACACAACACATCCCTGTCTTTTCTTCCTCCCCCCGCCCCGGGTTTTCCCCCGGCGGGGGTCGGGAGTGGGTCCAGCTTTTTGGGGTCCCCCGCGGGCACCTGTGGGCAGGTGTGGGCTCCGCCGGCACCTCCTCCGGGGCCGCCGGCGGCCAGCGCTGCTACGGTGTCTGGGACGGGTCCTGTGGGGACACCAGCGGTGTCCGGGGCGGGGGGGTGGGTTCCTCCGGCCCCTCCGGTCATGCCCCCGCTCCCGGTTTTCCCCTATCCCCATGGGGCGGGTGTTTTTGGTGTGGCGGCCAACTCGGTGTGGGACCCCTTCGCTTGTATTAAAGCGGGGGCCATACCGTGCGGGCTTCCATCCACCCCTCTAGGTTGCCACCTTCACCCGTCGGTCAAGGAGGCTATTTGGCGGGGCGAGTATGTGGATCTCTTTTCGCTGTTGAACCGTGAGGTTCCCAAACAGGAGAAGGAGATCGTCCCGGGGGAGAAAACAAAGAAGACCAAGGTAACGAAATGCTTCAGCTCATGGCTGTATGCCTTTCTTACCTATGGGTCGGTAGTGATCCAACGGCAGCCGGCTATGGCCTCTGCCATGTTTAAGTATATAGACTTAATCGCCAGGGCCCATTTTGAATATAAGGGCACCATCTGGCGCCATTATGATAAGGGTTTCCGCATGAGGATGTCTGTGGAGCCCAACTTGCCGTGGGATATGGTGGTCCCGGACCTGTGGTTCCGGGCCACGCATATGTCCGGGAAGGAAGGGTGTGAGCGCACGGATAGTGGGCACTTTATGGAGGAGGAGCCCGGCGCGGCTTCGCCGGCCAAGGCGACTCCTGGTGTGGCTGGCAAGGGGGCCTCGCCCGCTTGTCATGAGTTTGCTGCAAAAGGGGCGTGTTTTCGTCCCTTTTGTAAATACAAGCATGCCTGCGGGAATTGTGGGGGGTCCCATGCAGCTTCAGTCTGTCCCCGCCCCAAGAAAGGGGCGGAGAAGAAGGGCGGGGGTCCAGGTAAACCTCCCCCACCAGCTGGGGGAAAAGGGGCCCAGCCCAATTAATGTTTCTGTGCTTGAGGGTTGGTTGATCGACTACCACCCTCGCCCGAGAGCCGAGTTGCTCTTGAGGGGCTTCTCTGAGGGATTTAGGATCCCTTATGTGGGTATTAGGAGGGCCTTCATGTCCGACAACCTCAGGTCGGTTGTCGGGCATGAAGACATTGTACGGGCTAAGATTCGAAAGGAGGTGGCTGAGGGCAGGGTCCTTGGGCCCTTCCCGGAGCCGCCCTTTCCGAATCTTCGTGTGTCCCCCTTGGGTGTGGTCCCCAAAAAGGCGAGTGGTGAATTTAGATTGATTCACCATTTGTCTTTTCCAAAAGGGGAGTCAGTGAATGACTTCATTCCTGACGAGCTTTGTTCCGTCCGGTACGCATCCTTTGATGCGGCCGTGGCTATGGTTAGGGAGTGTGGGGTGGGAGCCCTTATGGGTAAATGCGACATTAAGTCGGCATTTCGGCTCCTCCCCATTCACCCAGGCGACTTCGAGCTGCTGGGCTTCCATTTCGAAGGTGGGTTTTATGTGGATAGGGCATTGCCGATGGGATGCTCTATTTCCTGCTCCCTCTTTGAGAGCTTTAGTACCTTCCTCGAGTGGGTGCTCAGGAGGCGGAGTGGCCTGGGGTCTGTCGTTCATTACCTTGATGATTTCTTGATGGCCGGGCCTGCGCAATCTGAGCAATGCTTTGCTTTGATGCGGGACTTCGAAGCCCTTTGTGCTCAATTGGGGGTGCCTTTAGCCTCCGAGAAGACCGAAGGCCCTGCCACCAGGATTACCTTCCTGGGTATTGAATTGGATTCCGTGGAGCAATCTTCTAGATTGCCCCTGGATAAGTTGATTAAGATCAGGTCCAAACTTGAGGCGGTCCTGGGCTGCAGGAAGGTTACTCTTCGGCAGCTCCAGGAGTTGGCTGGGATTCTTAATTTTGCCTGTCGGGTAGTGGTGCCCGGTAGGGCTTTTTCTCGCCGGTTGTATGATGCGATGAAGGGGCTGACTTTGCCCCACCATCGTACCCGCTTATGTGCAGGGGTCAGGGCTGACCTCTGCGTGTGGCGGGAGTTTTTGGAACGTTTTAACGGGTTGTCGTTTTGGCGGCAGGAGCTTCTTTTGGAAGCGGAGCTGCAGCTGTGTTCCGACGCCGCAGGGACTTGCGGTTTTGGGGTAGTGTTAGGTGACCAGTGGTGCTGGTCGGCATGGCCTCCGGAATGGAGTGCCTGTTCATTGGTTAAGGACTTAACCTTTTTGGAGCTTTTCCCCTTGATAGTGGCCTTAGAGCTCTGGGGGGAGCAGTTCAGGGATAAGACTGTGCATTTTTGGTGTGACAATCTAGCGGTTGTCCATGTTGTGAACGCCCTGTCCTCTAAGAGTGACAGGGTGATGCGGCTTGTCCGCCATTTTGTGCACAGGTCCTTGTCTTTGAACGCCTTGTTTTTGGCTAGGCACGTCCCTGGTTTAGATAACGGGGTGGCTGACGCCTTGTCCCGTGGTCAGTTGTCCAGGTTTCGGACCCTGGCCCCGTGGGCCCGAGAGTCGCCGGAGGTGTTTCCAGCCCACCTGTGGAGCCTGGGCGGGCTCTCGAGAGCTGGAGAGATGAGGCCTCCAGGGCGATCGCCTTATCGGTAGCTCCTAGTACCCTGCGAGCTTATCAGCGTGCAGGTAAGGAGTTTGGGGATTTCAGGCTGGGTAAGGGTTACCCCCATTGCTGGCCTGCCCCGGTTGAGCACCTAGCTGAATTCTGTGTCCTGCTGAAGGGGCGTGGCCTTTCAGTGAGGACTATCAGGGCCAGGTTAGCCGGCCTCGCCTTTCTGTCCAAGGCGGGGGGGTTTGGTGATTTTACGGGTGATTTTCGCATCCGGAGGATGCTGGAAGGTTGGGTGAGGGAGCGACAGGGGTTTCCCGCTGACGCTCGTCGGGCCCTGACGGTTCAGCAGCTGTCTCTGATTAATCAGACGTTTGGCAGTCTGTGCGCCTCTCCTTACGAGGCTCGGCTGTTCAGGGCAGCGACTTGCGTTATGTTTTTCGGGGCCCTCAGGGTCAGCGAGGCAATGGCCTCCTCGCAGTCTGACTTGTCGCTCCGCGCCTTCCAGCTCGCTGATCTGTCCTTTAGACAGGGGGGTGTCTCTCTTTTGGTGAGACACTCCAAGACAGATCAGTTACACAGAGGGGTTAGACTTGAACTTAGTGCAGCCACCGATAAGTCTGTTTGCCCGGTGGCTGCTTTGCAGCAATTTTGTGTTTTGCGGGGGTCAGGGCATGGGTACCTTTTTATACACCAGGATGGTTCCCCCCTGACCCGGTATCAATTCTGGGCGATAGTGTCTAAGGCTATGTCGCAGGTAGGCATGGATCCCGCCGGTTATGGAACGCATTCGTTCCGTATCGGCGCCGCCACTAGCGCGGCACTTTCCGGTCTCCCGGCCCAACGGATTCAGGAGATCGGCCGCTGGCGGTCAGCGGCATATTTGGGTTATGTTAGGCCCGCTGAGGATCCGGGGCAGGGTTTAGGCTAGGTAACCTCTCTGTGTGTGTCCTCTTCCAGGTTCCCAGTCCAGGCAGAAACCGACGGCGCTGCTGTGTGGCCACAGCATGGTCTTCTGGGCCGGCCGCTCAGCTGCCAGAAGTGCCATCGGGACCCAGCTGTCGTTGGGACGGTGGGTCAATGTTGTTTGGATGGGCCGGAGGGGTATGCGGTGGGAGGGCCTCCTACCGACGCTGCTGGGTACGCAGCATCTCAGGGCGGTACCCGGCGCTGCTGGGCGGGCGGCTACCCAGGGTCGCGCCCAGATGGGACTGGGTGGTCGGCAGCCCATAGCCGCACCCAGATGGCTGGTATTGCACCTTGGTGGCAATGACCTATGCCTGCTTGGCGGTCTACCGTTGATCGTCCAGGCGCGCGAAGACCTGCGGCGGCTTCGCACGTTGTGGCCCACCACGCAAGTGGTGTGGTCAGAGATCCTTCCAAGGATCTTTTGGAGGGACGCCATTTCCCTTAGGGCCATCCACCGGGTTAGACGTAGGGTGAATAAGGCCGTGGGGAAGACTGTCAAAGAATTAGGGGGGATTGTAGTTGCCCATCCCCTCATCACTGTAGATCGGCCGTGGCTTTACCGGGCCGATGGCGTTCACCTGTCAGAACAGGGGAACGCCATTTTCTTACAGGACCTGCAGAGGTCTCTGCGTGAGCTGGCGCAGATAGAGGGGGGAGTCGGGGGGCCAAGATAGAGATCTGACCCCCGCTCCGTGGCAGGTTAGGGGCGGAAATCTGGGTGGTTTCAGCAACTGCGCGTTCTCCCTTGGGCATCTTTGGGGATGATTGACAGGTTCTCTCCAAGACCATGGTGGGTGCTACCTGCGCACTTGGGGGGAACCTGTCTTTGGGTCCCGCTATTGAAGTCCCAGGGTAGGGGTGAGCCGGCGGGACCCCCCTCATGCGAGTGTATGGCAGGGTCTCAGGTGAGGGAGAGGTCCCTCACCTGGACCAGCATCGATTACGCCCATAGTTGCCCAGGAATGTTGACCTTTTACGTCATTTCCGCCCCGGAAGTTTTTGTTTGACCCTGCAGGTCCATTTGGTTCCGGGTCATAGTTCAGTATGTTGATTATGCAAATTATGCTAATTTATGCTAATTTAATTAATAAATTATGCAAATTTATTATAATAAAAATGACCCAAGTTTAAATCCAGCTCTGGTGTCCGAGTCGTTATTCCGTCTCTTCAGCAATATCGCCGGCCGACTCACCGGCTTCCCGGCGCTTTTGCTGGAGGGCCGGCAGACTCGGGCCCTCCCGATGGCGGCCGCCATCTTGGTTTCGGCCGAAATCTCGCGATGCGAGATTTCGGCCGAGAAGGCCCTGCCCACGTGGCTGGGCATGACGTCGGGTCCGGGCGGGGCCTGCTGGCCCTATTTAAGGGACAGCAGGCCGGGAAGAGAGCCTTTTCGCCCGGACCTGGTGCCTGAGCAGACACCCACCCGCCCTTCCCTATTTTGCAGTGTGCTTCGGGGTCGCCTGCGGGGGCCGAATGGGAATTTTTTGCAGCCTCGCCCATTAGGCCAGGCTGTTTTTTCGCCCATTCCACACTGGGGAGATGGATGGGCGGTTAGGGGGTGTTGGCATTTAATTAGGTTAATTGGCTTACCTCTGGTCATTGGGTAGGCAGGTTAGGGGCGGAAATCTGGGTGGTTTCAGCAACTGCGCGTTCTCCCTTGGGCATCTTTGGGGATGATTGACAGGTTCTCTCCAAGACCATGGTGGGTGCTACCTGCGCACTTGGGGGGAACCTGTCTTTGGGTCCCGCTATTGAAGTCCCAGGGTAGGGGTGAGCCGGCGGGACCCCCCTCATGCGAGTGTATGGCAGGGTCTCAGGTGAGGGAGAGGTCCCTCACCTGGACCAGCATCGATTACGCCCATAGTTGCCCAGGAATGTTGACCTTTTACGTCATTTCCGCCCCGGAAGTTTTTGTTTGACCCTGCAGGTCCATTTGGTTCCGGGTCATAGTTCAGTATGTTGATTATGCAAATTATGCTAATTTATGCTAATTTAATTAATAAATTATGCAAATTTATTATAATAAAAATGACCCAAGTTTAAATCCAGCTCTGGTGTCCGAGTCGTTATTCCGTCTCTTCAGCAAAAGCTGCTCATGCAATTATAGTATATGGATGGAAGGATAAAAGTAAATGGACACTAAAAGGATGGAATGATTATATATTTGAACAAGTACAAATGGAAATAACTCATACTATCTCACTGAACTGTTCATGGGATGAAAAAGCTGAAAGGATAAGAAAAAAATAGAAACTTTATTTTGCATGGGTGGAAAGGGATAAGGCCAATGAAGACATAAAGAAGAAATTGTCTAGAACTCTGACCTGGTTGGGACTATGAATAAGAAGAAACTGAGGGAAGGGAGGAGAAGGGTTAAGGGTGAAAATAAAATTTTTTTTTTAAAAAAAATCCCTCATTGCATTAAAATTTGTTTTTCTGAAATCCAATACTTTGGTTGCAGTATAGGATTACTCACAATCAGTTTTTACATCAAACCGCAAACATAGATGGTCACTGCAACCTAAATTTTCTCCCACCTTAACCTCTGAAACCCAATTCCCATTCGTAAAACTAAAACTAGAATATTCTCCCCTCTAGTCGGTGTCTTAACCAGCTGTGTCAGAGCTGTTCCTGTAAAGGCCTCTACTATATTCTTACTTTTGCATGTAAGGGCACTGGGGATATTCCATCAGGCATGTTGAAATCACCCATAACCACAATATCTCCCTTTACTGCCATTTGGGTAATTTCATCCACTATCTTGTTGTCATATTCCTCAGATTGCCCTGGAGGCCTATACATCACCCCAATTCTAATGACAGAACCATCTTTATTTTGCATGCAAACCCAGAGAGTCTCTAGATCTTTACATGTATTTTGAATTAGTGTTGTTTTTAGACTTTCCTTAACATAAATGGCTACTTCACCTCCCCTTCTCTTCATTCTATCCTTCCTATACAATGTATATCCTGGTATGGATATTTCCCATTCACTAGAATCCTTAAACCATGTCTCAGTTATGGCAACCAGATCCGAATTATCTCTAGATATTATGCACATTAATTCACAGAGCTTGTTGCTCAAGCTTCGAGCATTCATGCACATTACCCGAAAAACATTATTATCATTATTAGTTTGCCTCTTATCATCAACAACTACATCTATTTTATTTACAGCTCCCTTTTCATGAGCTTCAAGAAACTGAATTATCCTCATTGGTCAGGGACAGAAATCATCCACATCAGTTACAGCTATGTCCCCTTTACCTAGTTTAAATGCCTGTCCAAAAAAGTTTTGAACCCCTCACCGAGCACCTGGGTACCTCTGTATGATGGATGCAAACCATCCCTCTTAAACAACTCCCTATTAGACCATCATGACTTACATAGCCAAAACCTTCAGCCCCACACCACTGCCTTAACCACACATTAAACTCAAGTTGTTTTATCCTCCTGACCACAAACCGGTAACACCGCTGAGAAAGTAGAATATATATACTTCATTGGAGATTATTGATAGAATACAGCAGAACCATTTGCAGTATAACTACAATAGCAATAGCAAAAAAAGAGGTTAGGTTAAGACTTGGATCTAAATTTGCACTTTGAATGTATCATGTCAAATTGCTAATAGAAGTCTGTTTTCCTACTTTTCTGTAAAAAAAATCTGCACATAGGAAGCTATATATCAAAGAAACTAATTCAAGCCAACACATCTTTATAAGTTCTACATTTTTAAAGTGATAGGAACATTCAATCCATGAGCAACACCTACCATCTTGATGTCATACAATGCAATTATAGTTCATACAGTATTGTTACAAAAAAAACCAAACCTGGCTGACAAGGTAACACAAATATCAACAATACAGTGATCCCTCGATTATCGCGAGGGTTCCATTCCAAGACCCCTCGCGATAATCGATTTTTCGCGATGTAGGGTTGCAGAAGTAAAAACACCATCTGCGCATGTGCGCCCTTTTTTTCATGGATGCGCATGCGCAGATGGTGGAGGTGGGGAGCGACGAAAGTGCGGAAGCCAACAGATTGCAGCACCCGCTCGCCCGCCGTTCGCCGCTCGCCCACCCTTCGCCCGGCCACCCACCGTTCGCTCGCTGCTCGCCCGGCCACCCGGGTTCGGGGGGGTGCTGGGAAGCCCCCCAGGCCGGCTGCGACCTTTTAAAACAGCCGCGCCGCTTCCCAGCTGAGTCCTGAAGCCAAACGCCAAAGGCGAACTTCCTTTGGCGTTTGGCTTCAGGACTCAGCTGGGAAGCGGTGCGGCTGTTTTAAAAGGTCGCAGCTGGCCTGGGGGGCTTCCCAGCACCCCCCCGAACCCAGGTTGGGGGTTCGTGGGGGTGCTGGGAAGCCCCCCAGGCCGGCTGCGACCTTTTAAAACAGCCGCGCCGCTTCCCAGCTGAGTCCTGAAGCCAAACGCGGAAGTGGTTTTTTTTTTAATTAATTTTTTTTAAAATCGCGATATAGCGTTTCGCGAAGATCGAGATCGCGAAACTCGAGGGATCACTGTACCATCATTCTAGGGACATTTTCTAAATGCTTTTATTGTGCAACTCTCTATTCTCCACAGAAGATATCACGTAACATAGATGACATCTTCAGTTTTGGTGTAAATATCTGTTCATTCAAACACAATGGGTAATTCAGCACACCACCATAGCTGGTTTTCCTCCTGTGCTGTTCTTCAATGTTCTTCAAGTTGTTTAGTCTGGTCCTGTTTGGTCATTTCCCTGCTTCTTGCTCTTGCCACCTATACAAAGAAGACAAAGAAGAATGGGTTGATCCCCCATTCAAGTCTTTTTTTTTAGGATTGTTTCCACCTCACTAGTTGTCATGAATTTATTTTATTTTCTTATATTTTCACTCACACATGTCTTTCCATTGTGTGATTAAAACCTGATTAACTTAAAGCATACACATCACCTTGAAGATGCTACTTTCATTAACCTTTTCTACACTGTATACTGGGTTCCCAATAAAGCTGAACAATTCTGATCAAAGTTTCTTACATACGTTTGGTCTACCAGTTGCAAAGGCAAGAGAAATAAAGTGGTAGATACAGTGGAAATTACATCATTAAAATATTGGGATATTTTAAACAAATCCATCTGTGTGACCTTATTAATTATTTCTTCCTGCTATGTGAGCATAAATATTTTTGTTTACTTGTCCACAGATTCCTAAATACAAGAATACAAGAAGATTCCTTAGTTTATTATTATAAGCAATATAATCATAACTAAATTTGACAACATTAAGAGAAGAGAATTTAGCCTACAACTCTAGAAATCTATTGGAAAGGATCAGGTAAAGATAATATGTGCTTCCATTATTTCACTGAATTGTTATTAGCATGTTCATTGCTTTATATTTGCAAGAGCTATTATGATTTATGATTTTGATGTACATTCCTATAAGCACTATGAAGTTCAAGGAAACAGTATATCAGAGAGCAGAAAATTTGGAAATAAGTCTGCAGAGTTGCAAAGCAATGTTCTTTCATTGATTCCTTTCTCTCAATAAATTTACTTTACTTGAGGCTGTAAACTCAATTTACAAAACTGGATATCCAACGTATTTCTTCAGCATTTGATATATTGATTCATCAAAACTTTCCTATAACCTTCGCTATGTTACCCTATAGATAATAATGAAATGTAGCTATATTTTATATTTAACTTGTATAGCATAGAAGAATAGAGTTCAAATTATCTAGTTGTTAGCAATTTATAAATGTGGATATCTGAATCCAATTTCCTTGATCTTTGCTTGCTGTATCTCTGAAGAAATTAACAGAAGGGATATCTATCACTAACAATGGATTTTGGATAGATGTCAACTGGTAAGTTAGAGAAACAACTAAACTTATATAATGCAATTAAACTCAATTGTTTTAATTAGCTTTGCATACCATGGCTAAGAATTATGAGATTTACTTGAGATTCTTGCTCTATTTAGACCAAATTCTACTAGGTCTAAAACAATTTTTTGACTTAAGGTATATCCATTTGCGGGTTCTCACTGGTATGAATGAAGATGCTGCACTGGTAGTAAAACTGGAGCTGTGCATGCAGCTTCGGGTCTCTGGCATGTGTGTACAAGTGTCCCAGTGAGATTTTGCTTCTGTGCATGCGTAGGAAGCAAAATCTCATGTGGGTGTCATGCACACATGTGATATTTCAACGACTTTTGCTTCTGTGCATTCGCGGAAGCAAAAAAACCTCACTGAAATCTCATGTGCACTCATATCCCCTTGTGGCATTTGCACCCGGTGCATTCACAGAGAAATACTGGCCAGCGGCTTAAATTAATCGAGGGATCACTGTATTGTTGCAACCATTTTTTCACCTACTCCACACTGAAATTGGGACAGGATCAGTTAGGGGGGCTGTTTTGCCAGCTCTCTTAGCTTGATTTGACTATACTTTGGCTTAAAATCCTTATGGTCACTGGGGTGGCAGGTGGGGGCGGAAAGGGGTGTTAGCAGCAGCTGTGTGTTCTCCTTTAGGGCACCTTTTGGAAAATGAGGGGCTGCCCCTCCCCAGAAGCTCTGGGCATATAGGGCATGAGTGATGGAGAGGTGGTGTCCTTGAGGCTCATTCATTCAGTCTTCGGAGAAGGGTGGCATACAAGTCTAATAAATATATTCAGGTGAGGAAGAATAAATATTGTTCTGATGGGGATCTCGGGGATGAGCCTGCCCACATACCATGTGGTGTGGCAGAGAGCAAGGGAATGGGACCCTCCCCTTGCTTAGCAAGGAGTTTTCAACCATAGCTGCTTAGAAATGTTATGTGTTAGGCATTACTGCCCCTTTTAGGTTTTACCTCTGCAGGTCTATTTCATTTGTGTAACAATAAAGTGACCCATTCATACCCAGCTCTTTTGTTCATGTGGTTCTTTCCACATCCAATGCAAAATCTCACTGGGATATGTGCATGCATGCCAAAGCCCTGAAGATGTGCATGCAGCGCACCAGTAATGGCAGTAGCGGCAACCCCTGCCTGGGTACTGTTGTGGTTAGCTCCGGCCCAGCTCCTGCCCCAAGGACTGTGGATGTGGGGGAGACATCCACATGCTGCAGGCCTGTTTTGCCCCCGGTGGAATCTGCTGATGAAGGCTCCTCTGACCAAGAAGATATGAGTGACAGGGAGGAGGAGACAGCTCAGAAGGAGATCAATTATCTAGCTCCTCCTTGGATTCAGAACAAGAGTTAATGATACAGCCAGGCATGTGGAGAGCGATGCATAGGCAACAACAACTGAGAGATTATTATCAAAGAAAATGAGGCCACCTGTGGTTGGGTGGGGCTGTGGTATAAATAGCAGCCTGTGGGTTTGGCCATTGTGGAGGATTATCTGATCGTTTGTTGTGTTTCATGACTGCTTTACTGACTTTGACTTTTTGTGTGCTGATTTTTCCCTGCTTTGAAACTAAACCAGAGCAAAGTGTGTTTCACTTTGTGAAAGAAGGATTTGAATTGCCTCACAGCTGCAAGCTAAGTATCACAGGACTGATAAGGGACTTGTATAAATTACCAGTTTGTTTGGAGATGAGTGCTCTTTGCTATACCAAAAGAGGGCTTAGTTTAAGTGAATTTTCATTATAAAGAACATTGTTTTGAATTTTCAAACGTGTGTGTGTCTGAAATTTGTACCTGTGAATTTTTGGGAGGATTCTACCAGAGAGCCCGACAGAACAGGTACCCTGTATCTTTTAGGCAGCAATGGGCTACAAGCTGGAACGCTAAATTGTGCTCGCCACCGCAGCTCATAAGTTCTTGCGGGACCAGCGTGAGTTTGCTGCTGCACCTGTGGAGGTAGCAAAATTGCGCCCGTGTTTCAGCGAGACTTTAGCTGCGGCTCCGTGCGCCCTTTTGCTACCTCCACAGGTGTAGCAGCAAAATCACACTGGTCCCACAAGAACTTATGAGCCACGGTGGCGAGCGCAATTTAGCGTTCCAGCTCATAGCCCACCGCTGCTTTCAGGGATCATGCTAGGAAAACTAGGTGGGACGAGGACAAAATAAGTTTATTTTAAATGCATATAAACTCACATTAAAGAACTTACTGTATTTTTTGGAGTATAAAATGCACAAATATAAGATGCAGCTTAGTTTTGGGGAAGAAAAATAGGGAAGAAATAATCTGCCTATTTATCAGGCTAGTCCTTAGTCTGGTCATCTTCAGCACATTAATTTGCTGATTTTGAGCATGCATACTTGCTTTTTATACCCTGATTGGGGATAAAAAACAGTTTCTAAAACACTTCACTTCTCTCTCTCTTCACAGAAAGAAGCAATGAGAAAAGCAGGCAAAGGGAAGATTGCTTCACTAGCAAAGCACAGCAGATGGCTTTACTCATTAGCACCTCAGTAGGGCTGAAAAAGACTCAGCTGATTGTTGGAGAGAGCAGCAATGAAAAAGTAGGCATAGGAAAGATCGCCTAGCTAGCAAAGCATGGGAACATTGCTTAGCACCTCATTAGGGCTGAAAAAAACTTAATAAAAGCTGCATTCAGAGTATAAGGCACACCCAAATTTTCAGCCTCTTTTAGGGAGGGAAAGGGTGCAACCTATACAGTGGTACCTCGAGATACGAGTTTAATTCGTTCCGGACCTGGGCTCTTAAGTCGAGCAGCTCTTATCTCGAACGACTTTTCCCCATAGGAATTAATGTAAATAATTTTAATTGGTTCCAGCCCTCAAAAAACTCACAAAGTTAGTCTAAATTATGCAGAAAGACATGTTTTTAATGAAGAAATGTACATGTACATATAAATGAATAATGAAGTTTCTTTCACTTAACTTGTAAACTTTCTTAAACTTTTAAATTTACATATGTTCAACTTCTCTGCCACCCAATCCTGTAGGACAGAGGTCCCCAACCCTTTTTGCACCAGGGACCGGCTTTAAGCGATCAAGAGAGGAATGGGTGAATGAATGGACGGAGGGTGGGAAGGAAGGAAGGAAAGAGGGAAGGGACAGGAACAGAGGAAGGAAGCAAGGAAACTTATGAAAGGGGAGAGTAAGAGAGGAATGAGTGAAGGGAGGGAGGGAAGAAGGTGGGAAGGAGAAAGAAAAGAAGAAATAGAGGAATGGAAGGTAAAAGAGAGAAAGAAAAAGAGCAAGAAAGAAAGAAAGAAAGAAAGAAAGAAAGGGGGAAGGGACAGGAACAGAGGAAGGAAGCAAGGAAACTTATGAAAGGGGAGAGTAAGAGAGGAATGAGTGAAGGGAGGGAGGGAGGGAAGAAGGTGGGAAGGAGAAAGAAAAGAAGAAATAGAAGGGAAGGTAAAAGAGAGAAAGAAAAAGAGCAAGAAAGAAAGCTGCAAGCACCCCCCTGAGCCCCCCAGGCCGGCTGCAACCTTTTAAAACACGCGCGCCGCTTCGCAGCTGTCTCCTGAAGCCGAACGCGGAAGTTAGCGTTTGGCTTCAGGAGACAGCTCCTTGGCGCTTGTATCTCGAATTTGGGCTTGTAAGTAGAACAAAAATATCTCTCCCCTCCCAGCTCTTATCTCGAGTTGCTCTTAAGTAGAGCAGCTCTTATGTCGGGGTTCCACTGTACTCTGAAAAATAGGGGAAATAAACTTAATTATTATATTATTGACATAACTCCTCAATTATTTAAGTATTCTTCTTTATATCACATTTTATGGGAGCATGTTAGTTAGGACACTGGGTTGATAAGCAGCAAGTCTATGTTTGAAACTTGAGTGGGGTTGGGTGAGTTAGCATCTTTCACTCCTGCCAGGGCCATGAAAAGAACTTCCATCTGAGCATTATTCTGGGTAGTGTGATTCCACAATTTTGAAATATGGTAATTTTTGAGGGGTCTTGAAGTATTACAGGGGCTTTACTAAAAAACTTCAGAGGTCTAATGTGTACCTCTACTTAGCTGGTGGAGTTTAAGCATGAGTTCATAACTGATATCACTGTATATGAAACTGTCTAATATTTTTAAAGCTTTGATTTTAGCTTTGTTTCTACAACATTATTAAATAATTTTAATTTTGGATAATTTCTTTAAAAATTGAATGTTCTTCAGTGGGACAAACTCTATAACTTTTGCATAAAACCCATCAGAAATCTATATTCCAAGTTGGGACTAACTCTGAGAGAGCATCTACAAAACACAAAGAATGAATAAGGGATAGCAATTATAAAAGCATTTTTAATACAGAAAAATAAAGAAGACAACACTAATTTTGAAAAATTATAGACTTACCTTCCTAAAAATGTTATTTTAAAGCACTATAGCAAATGTGATATGTTCTTATTTGAGAATAATTATACTTTTCTAGCCTCCTCCTCACTCTTTCCTTCTTTCTTCCTGGTGATCTAATACAGTGGTGGCAAAGCTATGTTATGTGTGCCAGAGGTGGCATGCACAGTCCTCTTTGTGGGAATACATGCCATTACCCCAACTATGTTATTATGAAGTATTCAGAGCTATTAGAAACATAGAAGTCTGACGGCAGAAAAAGACCTCATGGTCCATATAGTCTGCCCTTATACTATTTTCTGTATTTTATCTAAGGATGGATATATGTTTATCCCAGACATGTTTAAATTCAGTTACTGTGGATTTATCTACCACATCTCCTGGAAGTTTGTTCCAAGGATCTACTACTGTTTCAGTAAAATAATATTTTCTCATGTTGCTTTTGATCTTTCCCCAAACTAACTTCAGATTGTGTCCCCTTGTTCTTGTGTTCACTTTCTTATTAAGAACACTTCCCTCCTGGACCTTATTTAACCCTTTAACATATTTAAATGTTCGATCATGTCCCCCCTTTTCCTTCTGTCCTCCAGACTATACAGATTGAGTTCATTAAGTCTTTCCTGATAAGTTTTATGCTTAAGACCTTCCACCATTTTTGTGGCCCGTTTTTGGACCCGTTCAATTTTGTCAATATCTTTTTGTAGGTGAGGTCTCCAGAACTGAACACAGTATTCCAAATGTTGTCTCACCAGCATTCTATATAGCGGGATCATAATCTCCCTCTTCCTGCTTGTTATACCTCTAGCTATGCAGCCAAGCATCCTACTTGCTTTCCCTACCGCCTGACTGCACTGTTCACCCATTTTGAGACTGTCAGAAATCATTACCCCTAAATCCTTTTCTTCTGAAGTTTTTGCTAACAAAGAACTGCCAATACAATACTCAGATTGAGGATTCCTTTTCCCCAAGTGCATTATTTTACATTTTGAAACATTAAACTGCAGTTTCCATTGCTTTGACCATTATTTAGCAAAGCTAAATAATTTACCATATTACAGATGCCTCCAGGAATATCAACCCTATTGCACACTTTAGAGTCATCGGCAAATAGGCAAACCTTTCCTACCAAACCTTCCCCTATGTCACTCACAAACACATTAAAAAGAATAGGACCCAGAACAGACCCTTGTGACACACCGCTTGTAACCTGTCTCTGCTCGCCATTAACAATAACTCTCTGATGTCTACACTTCAGCCAGCTGCAAATCCACTGAACTATCCAGGATTAAGTCCAATCATCACTAATTTATCTATCAGCTCTTTATGTGGAACCATATCAAAGGCTTTGTTGAAGTCCAGATAGGTAATATCCACGGCACCATCTTGATCAAACACCTTTGTGACATAGTCAAAGAAATCAATGAGATTAGTCTGACATGATTTGCCTTCAGTAAAGCCATGCTGATTTGGGTCCAATAAGTTATTGTTTTTTAGGTGCTGATTTATCCTCTTTTTGAGTAGAGTCTCCATCATTTTAACTACAACTGATGTCAAGCTAACTGGCCTGTAGTTAGCAGCTTCTTCTCTACTGCCCTTCTTGTGGATAGGCATAACACTGGCCATTCTCCAATCCTCAGGAACATCTCCTGTTAACAGGGATTGGTTAAACAAATCAGTCAGTGGGGTAGCAATGACAGATCTGAGTTCTTTAAGAACTCTGGGGTGGATGCCATCTGGACCCATTGCCCTAATTTAGCTTTAATTGTTCAAGTTCTTCTAAGACATCTGCTTCTAAGATCACTGGAGATGAATCCATACAGCTGGAAGCAATGCTATATCCCTCTATAGTATTATTTTGTAAGGTGTCTTTTGAGAAAACAGAAGTAGCTATTGAAATGATCAGCAATTTCCTTATTCCCATTAATTCATGTATTATTCCCAGTACTAAGCTTCGTGATGCTGCAGTTTTTCTTCTTCCTATCACTAATATATCTGAAGAAAGTTTTATCCCCCTTCTTTACAGATTTTGGCATTCTATTAAAATAGAATGGCAAATAAGTACAGTATTTGCATTTTTGCCCATGCATGTATAAGTAATATAAATATGTCCATACACACATATAAATAAATCCACATATATTAAATGTCTTTTCACAGCAAGTGCATCTTTATAATGTGATAAACTCTGCGATGCTAAACTGAAGTGAAGAGTAGAGAAAAACATAAGAGGCACAAATGCTGCTCCATTTAAACCTTTCTTCACCCCTTTGGCAGAATGACAGTAATTTCATCCTTACCATACTTTAAAGTGGCTAAGGTCTTTGCTTAATAACTGAACTCACAGCGGACCCTCACTCAGTCAAAGACCTTGGAGTACTCATTTCCAATGACCTAGGTGCTAGAGCCCACTGTAACAGCATTGCCAAAAAGGCTTTAAGAATTGTAAACCTAATCTTACGTAGCTTCTTCTCTAGAAACACTGATTTATTAACCAGAGCATACAAACATTTGTCAGATCAATTCTAGAATATAGTTCACCTGTGTGGGATCCACACTGCATATCAAATATTAATACAATCGAAGGAGTCCAGAAATACTTCACAAGAAGAGTCCTTCACTCCTCCTCACGTAACAAATTACTCTACTCCTCCAGATTTCAAATACTAAATCTAGAAAATTTACAACTACGTCATCTCCGATCTGATTTAACTGTTGTTCATAAAATCATACACCATAATGTACTCCCTGTCATTGACTACTTCACCTTTAACAACAACACAAGAGCACGTAATAGATACAAACTGAATGTAAATCGCTCCAAACTTGACTGCAGAAAATACGATTTCAGCAATAGAGTGGTCACCCCTGGAACTCATTACCTGACCAACCCCAAAATCTTCAAGCTTACATTATCTACAATTGACCTCTCCCCTTTTCTAAGAGGTCTGCAAGGGGCATGCATAAGTGCACTTATGTACCTAATGTCCCTGTCCTACTGTCTTATTATCCTTTCTATTACTACATTCTACTTATGTATGTTATGTTATGTTAATATGTACTATAATACTATACTTGTTTGACAAATAAATAAATAAATGAATTAATGAATAAATAAATAAATAAATAAATAAATAAATAAATAAATAAATGTTGACAGAATAATATTTGAAAATCTTGCTACCTAGGAACAACCTCCTTAAGCTTTAAACATGCAGCTGCAGACTTTTTTTTTTAAAAAAAACCCACAAAGTTGTGAAGACCATTTCTAAGGAGGCTTAATTGGCTTATTTCCAAGTATTTATAACTGTGGCCTTAGGATCTACATTTTTCCCATGTTAACTTACTCTCACATAATTTTATTCATTTTTTTCCTGATTTCTAATTTAAAGTCCATGTTTGAGAAGAATGAGGTCTTACCCCAAATATCATTTATAAAACAGTAGAAAATTGCTAGCCACCTAAGAATTTTTTTAATGTTTAAGTTTATTATAAATGAAGTTGAAAATGGTATTTTCATTTCTTTTTTATTAAAAGGCACCTGCTCAATTTGTCATAATAATTGAGGAAGAATAGCAGCTGTTGGAGTAAAATAAAATTTTAATCTCTATGGAGATTTTCAATCGTCCAGGTCATCCAAAGGTGCTTTTCAGGAGGCAACTAGATGGTCTTGCTTTTCTTTGAAGTTGTTTAGCTTCTCTCTAACTGGATGGTGGGGAAGGGAAGGATTTACAGGGTGCGTTCCAAAAGTAATGCAATTTTTTAAAAAAGTAACTTATTGAACAGATTTGCACAAGCACTTAAAATTCTTCAAAGTACTGTACTTGGGCCTCTACACATTTTTTCCAGCGACTCTGCCATGACTGGTACGTACCCTGGGAGGCGTCTTCGGGGACATCTTGCAAGGTCTTTGTCACGGCTGATTGGATCTCTTCTATGGACGAAAAACGCACCTTGACACAACACGTTATGAGTCTGCGAGTTCCTGGCCAAACACCAGGTGCCAACACTGTCCCCCCCCCCCCATAGTCCTGATGTCAACCCAGCAGACTTCTTTTTGTTCCCAGCCCTGAAATGAACCAGTTTTTTGTCCATAGAAGAGATCTAGTCAACCATGACGAAGACCTTAGGTTTAGGTTTAGGTTTATTGGATTTATATGCCGCCCCTCTCCGCAAACTCGGGGCGGCTCACAACAATAATAAAAAACAGTACAGTACACAATACCAAATCCAATGCCCACCCATCCAGTTCCAATTTAAATTAATAATCTCATAAAAAACAGTATATATAAAAAACAGGCACACAGTCAATCAATCAACAAAACAACATGGGCAAGGGGGAGGTGTTTTAGTTCCCCCATGCCTGACGGCAAAGGTGGGTCTTAAAGAGTTTACGAAAGGCAGGGAGGGTGGGGGCAGGGAGGGTGCGAGAGGTCCCCAAAGATGTCTTCCAGGGCGTGTACCGGTCATGGCAGAGTTGCTGGAAAAAGTGTGTAGAGGCCCAAGGACAGTACTTTGAAACATTTTAAGTGTTTGTGCAAAACTGTTCAATAAATTACTTTAAAAGAAATAATTGCATTACTTTTGGAATGCACCCTGTATTTCCTTCCCTTCCCTACCATCTCTTGCAGGCAGCTCGTAATTTGTATTCTTTTGGAAAGTCATTGAGGCCATTTGGAGGTTTCTGTGTCCTCACGGTCATCTGAGTAGTGCAAATGTGTGAGGAGCCTTCTTGGCTGCAAGATGTTTTCTGCTGTCTGTCCCTTCATTGTTTTACACAGGCATAGGCTGTTGGGTGTCTGCATCTCAAATGAATCACACATGATTCCTGTAGTCTGCAATGTTTTATGGAAATCTGTTCATATTCTAGCACCATTTGAAGGTGTTCATCCCAAAGTGCACAGATACATTTCTATGGAGGTTTTCAGTCATCCAGTCATGGCTGTCCCAGGTGCTTTTTCAGGAAGCAACTGGACTTTCTTGTTTTTCTTTGAAGAAATTTAGCTTCTCATCCAAAAATAGCTTCTTCAGCTAAGAGGTCAGTAAGGGGCGTACATAAGCGCACTAGAGTGCCTTCCGTCCCCTGTCCTATAGTCTCTCCTATATCTTGTATTTCTTTTCTACTATATCCTCTATAACCTTCATTGTGTATTTTTGTGTAATGGATAAAATAAATAAATAAATAAAAATATAAAAAATAAAAAATAACTGGGTGGTGGGGAATGGATTTATATTCCTTGCAGACAGCTGGTCATTTGCATTCTTTTAGATATTCTTTTAAAGACTCTTTTAGAGGGTCTCTAAAAGAATGCAAAAGACCAGCTGTCTGCAAGGAATATAAATCCTTCCATTCCCCATCATCCAGTCAAAGCTGAAGAAGCTTTTTTTGGATGAGAAGTGAAACATCTTCAAAGAAAAGCAAGAAGGCAGTTGCCTCCTGAAAAAGCACCATTGGGAAAATACAATTTAAACACTAAAAATAAGTAATGATGCTAAATCTCCTTTTTTAAAGTAGGTAAGAAATATTAAATACATTTTTTTCTTTAGGAAACTGATCAAGTTTTTCATTCATATGTATAAAATATTTAGAATCATAAAATCAGAAAATAAGAGGTTTTCATGCCAATTTAGCCAATGTATAAAATATTAACTCTAATATTGTATCAACAATTTCCAATTATAGAATGCACAAATCCTTTTCAAACTTCCTCTCACAAACTTCCACTGCCCACACATCCCATCTGATCTGTTCTCCAAGGTTTCCCCCGCCTCCAACTTTTATTTCATTTGTATTGGTTTTAAGAATAACACCAGCTGAAATCAAATTCATCATTTGGAAAACAGAAATGACAACTTACAATTCAGAACATATAATTTTGGGGGGAAAAGTCCTGATGAATTTATCACAAATAAGCTGAAGTTCTGAAACACAAACACTTACAAAAATAATTTCCTGAACGTCTAAGTCTTTACTTGTTTTTTCCCCATTTCATTTCCTTTTTTCTTCACAGCTTGCAGAAGTGATTGATAGATGAAAATAGGTTGTTCCCATTTTGCCCTCAGAAACAATTTCTGAAGTTATTTCAAAAATAGGTTTGGACCTCAGAAGTAAAGCAGCTAAACTATTTTCAGAAAGTGCATGCATCTCGTGTTGGAAATGGATCAGTGTTCCCATTATTTTTGTTTCAGTAAGAGCTATCATTTACTGTACCATTTTCTTATATTTCAAAGAAACCGTAGCAGGTTTAATTTTTGTTTTTTTTAATTAATGGAATTAAATTAATTCACATCTCAATACAGAAATACATTTACAGAGCAATTTCAAAATGATTGCTGAAACATTTTGAAAAAAAACATTTGAAAAAAGTTTCAAAAAAGTATGGCTTTTCTAAAGATAAATGAAGCAATCTTATATAGTTTTATAACTTTTCATTTAGAATCATATAATCATGGGGCTGACAGGCATCTTGAGGGTCTTCTAGTTCATCTAGACCTGAGCCAGAATCCTTACTCCATCTCAGGCAAGTGATTGTCCAATTTTTTCTTGAAAATATTCAAAAACGAATGGCTCACAATTTCAGGAGACAAGCTGTTTCATTCAGCAATTATTCTCACAGTCGGAAAATTTAAGATCCCCCACTCCCTGTTTTTCAGGTGTTCCTTTATTATATTGACTATTGAGTTGAAGGTGGCTGAAAATGGTACCATTATTTTTTTATGATATGCAGTTCCTTGACCCTGCAGTCTTCCAGATTTCCCAATTTATTTATTTAAAATAATTTATGTCCATATATTTAGTATCAAATCAGGGAAAGGCAATGTTTTTCCCTAAGGGACTTCAACTTTTTTTAAAAAAGCAAATTATTCTGATCCATATTTTGTTGGATGAGCAACAGAACACCAACAATTTTTAAAAGATGCTAATAGATTATAGTTAGGCTAAATGGATAATTTAGAAAATTATTTAAGACTTTGACTGGGTTAAAAATTAAATAGTACACGATCACTGACATTTTTACCTAGATTAACAAGAGGATGTTGCCCTTTCCACTTGGAACTTATCTGATGTTGTAGTACATATAACTGTAAATATCTGCATATTATATCACATTTGTACAACAAAGAGAGCCAAAGATTAATATGGGACTGCCTTCATGGTTCCTTGCTGTCATTTCTCCTATCCACCCAAGTAGATCAGGGATGGGTTCCACTTATCTGCCTTACCTGTTCACATTGTGATGGAAGCTCACTTCATTTGCATGCGCAGCCTCATCATGTTGAGCAAATGACCCTCTGCACATGCGCCATGGCAAACAGAGAACCGGTTTGGGGTATGCGTGTGGAAAGCTGGCCATCGCTGCTAGTTCGGCAAGCGGGTGCACATTTCCACTACCGGTATGGGTGAACTGGTCTAAACTGGCAGCTACCCACCACTTAAATAAATTGGAGCAACGCTAAACGACCAGATGGCTTTGTCCATTTTCTGCTAAGCAAAAGGAAATAAAAAACAAAAATAACAAAAGCAATCTGAACCAAGCAACTAGTTTTCAATCTATAGATGCCAAAATCTGAAAAACTTACAACTTTGCAAGACACAAAATAACATAAAACATGACGGTGTAAAAAATATTTACTTTATTAAAAGTAAATCAAATATGCTAGCAAATAGTAAATATGCTGTCGTTGGGCTTTGTTACACTTTGAAAGTGTAACAAAAGGTTAATACATTTTTTTCCCCAAAATGGAGATCAAATCTTTGAAAGGAGTCAAGCAACATTTTGACTACATTAAAAACATTTTTTTTTAAAAAGCATCTTCAACCTGACTTACTTCTGCATCTTCAACTTTGCATTTTCTTTCTGCTTCATAAGCATATGCACTGCTGCATTTTATATCAGTATAGGTTTTTTGACATAATAAATTATAGTAGTCCTTTCTTGAGATGACAAATACATGAGTGATCTTCCCTTAAAGCTTCTTGCTATGGGCAAGGACATAACTGGCATGGCAGGCAGACCTAAACAATTGAACTAGAACAATTGAACTTGTGAAATAGTGATAATTGTTTTCTGTCTAAAGATTTTTTTTCTTATCTTTGCAATTTGTTTGAACTGTGGCATGTAACATATCACAAAGAATTATTTCTTACTGTACAACAGTATTTTTTTCACAACATGGTGATTACATATCTTAATAAAACACAGAACTCATTATTACAGACTACTGCATGAATCTCAGAAAAAGGAATTCAGGAATCTCAGAAAGGATTCAATAATTGCTATTTTTGAAAATAGATTTTTTAATATATTTCTAGGTTTGAATATGTTTTGAATGTTGTGCTCATATCACTGAAAATTTTATTCTGATGAATGTTAGCTCAGTCTTATTATATTAGACAATTTGGATCTCTGGCTATGAGACGTTTCTATAAGCAACTTACATACTGCTGGATAATATTTGGTTCGTAATGCCTTCTGTTTGTGACAAATCTGAAGAATTAAGCCAAATGAAAAATTTGACATTCAATATAAAAAAAATTTTTTTAGTATGTGCAGAGAATATAACATTGAAATAATGTGATAAAATATTATGTTCTACGTTCCCTTTCTTTGTAATTATTAAATAAACAGGTATATTTTGTCTTGTTTCTTCAAAGTGAAGAGGATAATACACACACACACACACATATACGCACACACACAGAAACTGTTTTATATGGATTTCATTTCTTAATTAATGTGTGATTAAATAAGTAAATAGGGCTGAATTCTGGTTCTTTCCTTTCTTGTATGCCAGAAAGCTCTACCTGCCTCTGGCTCAGCCTGCTGAGAATGGTTGAAATAGAATAATTTTACATTTGCCCAGAAGCAAAATCATTCAGATCAGTTTTTGAGTCAGTAACACATTGCTACATTCAAAGACTATAAGGTATTACCATTTTTTCAGCTCTAAGAACAGTGACATACCTTATCACCATGAAAAATAATGTCTATGGCAATGTACCATAAATTCACTGTGGTGTTAAAGCAGAACTGACAGGTTAACTCAGATGACAGACATAAAGTTTGTAGATGAATTTTTGAAGTCAATAGGTCTCTAGATTTAATTTATTTAATCTGTATATTGGATTATATATTTAAAATAATATAACAGGGTAAAATTTAATTTCAGTGGGAATATTTTAAAATAAAGTAAGTGGAAGTTACCTGAATACTATATCTACAAAGATCACAACAGTGCAAGTAATAATATTAGCTATGACAGTCTAAGGAAGCAAAATCTGTACTTTGAAGAAGCAGGATAGAAAAGGTATTGACACTTTTGAACTTTGGTGTTTGAAAAGACTCCTGAGAATACTGTGAAAAGAATACAAGAAAAGAAACAGATGGATCCTTGAATTAATCAGCCTGAAAATCTCTCTAGAGCCACAAAGAATGAGGCTTAAGGTATCCTACTCGGAACGCATTATGAGAAGTCCTAGTACTCTGGAGAAGGCTTTAATACTGGGAAATGTGGAAAGAGTGAGAAAAGGATGTCCAGCAACATGATGAATGACCAGCAGCAATGAATGTACTGTTGGAAGACCTGAAACACCAAGTAAAGGACTGTCAAGATTCTCATTGAGGAAAATTATATGATTGCTATGAATCAATATTAAGTTGATGGCACATAATCCTTTATTCACATAAATCTTATCATGTCAATATAATCTTTTATATGTAGCTTGCTTAAATTATCAGTTTTATAATGACTCGTGACTCATGACCCATGATCCATAACACAATTCTAAAAGCATATCATAAGGAATCAGTTCAGGTTTATGGTTAAAATTAAGAAAAACAGAATAGAAAACAGTAACCCTTGTGGATCTTCTATTCCAGGCCCATGTTCAAATAATGAAACCTTATACCACTTCATACAAATGGTTGTTCAATCTCTTCTTTAAAATATCCACTGGACCTTCTGGAGGCAAGTCATTTGACTGATTAATTGTTGTCACTCTCAGGAAATTTTTCCTTCGTTCTAGTTGTGTCTCTCCTTCATTAGTTTCCATCCAATGCTTCTTGTCCTGCCTTAAGGTACTTTGGAGAATAGCTTGACCACTCTTCTTTGTGGCAAACTTTGTGCCTACCGTTCCTGTCCTACTATCTTTTATCCTTTCTATCTCTACTTTATACTTATGTTATGTTAATAAATAACATAGCATAATATAATACTATACTTGTTTGACAAATAAAATAAATAAATAAATAAATTATCAATTATCTGACTCTTTAGCACAGGTTCCTTTTTTGAAGAGAGAAAAAAGGCACTAGTAAGAAGAAAATACCAATAGCAGACTTGTGAAGGAAAATCTGTGAAATTTTAGAAAGAGATAGATATTTCCAGGTATCTTCTGGATATGCTTCCTCCTTTTGGTCAGTTCTATTCCATCTGGGATATGGTCTGAATTACTTTTCATACTTTTCAGAGTGGGGGGTCCCCTAACCTTTTACACAGGGGGGCAGTTCACTGTCCCTCAGACTGTTGGAGGGCCAGACTATTAAAAAAACCCTATGAACAAATCCCTATGCACACTGCACATACCTTATTTTAAAGTAAAAAACGAAATGGAAACGTACTATTTAGAGCAGGCGGGGAAGTCTGAAATTCATATATGTTTATGTTTTGTTTTTAATTTTCTTTTGTTAATATCTGATTGGCTATACAAGGTTTTCTTGGCTTATAGAAAAGTGTATAAAGAAAGAAGGAAGCACTTTAGCATAAGGGTTAATAAGTTAGAAATATAATCGGTGTTGTACTTTTTGAAGGAACATTAAGGAGGGAATTTAATTAAAAGAAAATGAATGTAACTGGATGACAAAATTAGAAAAAAACATTTTGCAACTCTTTTGATTATTGATATTAGTTACTAACAAAATACCACATTTTATTCATGGAAAATTAGATGGTACAATGTGTTGTTTGAATGTACGTTAAGAGAAAAATTAAAATAATTACACCCCCCCCCAAAAAAACCCAGTCCTTCCTTCCTCTGTACCTCCATTCATTTCATCCTTCCTTCCTTCCTTCCTTCCTTCCTTTCTTCCCTGTCCTTTCATTTCTCCTTCCTTCCTCTCCACTTCTCTTTCCCTCCCTCTCTTTCCCCTTTCTTTCTTTCTCTCTTTTCCCTCTCTCTCACAAAAACTTCTGTGCCCCACCATGCACCTTGGGGGTGGGGGGTGGGAGAGGCTCCACCGCGAACGCCCAAATTATCAATCTGTTTTAAAGTACGCTTAACGTTTAACAAAGACAATGTCTAAAAAATATGAGAGAATTCCTGACAAATGAGAGGATTCCAAATAAGAAGGTGTTTTTTAATGAGAATTGTTTCAACGAACAATTCCAATATTAAAAACTCTAAGCAGGCAGGATGAATTAACTTGAGGGGGTACGTCTCTGTCTCTCTCTCTTTGCTGAAAAAATGAGACTCCTCACAAGTCAACTTACGGGAAAGGTGGAGCGAGGGCAAGGTGACAGCTCTGGTGTAGGCACAAGTCTATGCCCGCTGCTTTTTCCCTAGGGCGCCGCTTCTGCGTGCAGGTGGTGAGGCTATCCAACTGGTGCCTCTTGTTTCCTAGGGTTTTTTTGCTTCCTGTTTCTTCCTGGCAGCGGGAAGAATATCAGCAGGAGTAGGTGGAGCGTGGTCCTCAGACACAGCCTGAGAAGCCAGGCAGGGCTCAGAGTCCACGGGGGTTTCTCCCGACTGACAGCAGATTAGCTGTTGGGCGGGAGAAACGGCCCCGGCTCTACCGCGCGGGGTTTGAAAAACCTGCGCAGCATTTGTTTTTTGCCTGTGCAGCTGCGTGACTGCACAGGCTAGAGGGAACAGTGGCCAGGAGCACAGGGTGCGGATGTATCCGGTGCTCCTGTCACTCACCCGTGGGCTGGATAAATGGCCTCAGCGGGCTGCATGTTTCAAAGTATAAAACACACCTCCCCCACTTAAAAGAGACTAAAAATTTGGGTGTATCTTATACTCTGAATGTAGCTTTTTCAAAGCTTTTTTTCCAGCCCTAATGAAGTGCTAATGATCTTTCTGGCTCTTCCCAGCTTGCAGGCTTGTTTTCATTGCTACTCCCACTGAAAAAGGTTTTTTCAGCCCTGACAAGGTGCTAACGATCTTCCCAGTTTACAGGACGTTTTCATTCCTACTCCCTCCGAATAAGGTTTTTTTCAGCCCTATTCAGGGGATAAAATAATGTGCTGAAGCTGACTAGACCACAAATGCTAGCCTGATAAATACATGGTAGGTAGATTTTCCCCCTATTTTTCTCTCCCAAAACTAAGGTGCATCTTGTATTCCGAATATGAGGTAATTGTATTATGATAGTTGGCTATTGCCCAGTTTTATAGCCACATATTCTGTGGATCTATTCATATAACTCTGCCTTTGGTAAAGAGAAACTTTTTTTGCTGTGGTAATATATATTAAGTAATTACATCAAATGAATATAGTTGTAACATAAAAGAAGCAAAAACATCATTATTACATACATAGTTCAAAATATTATATTCATAGTTCATTTTTATATACATAGTTCAAAAACATCATGGAGAATAAAATGTGAATAGACTAGACTAGACTAGACTAGACTAGACTAGACTAGACTAGAATAGAATATGTTAATGTTATGAGTATTACTAGTTGAATGCTACAATATGTAATTAACCAACAATGTATGTTTGATAATGTTTCTTTAAGAATAATGATTCCGTTGGCCATAATAGGGAGCATGCAGCATTTCCTCTAGGAATATTGTAGGATTGATGTGTGTAGAGAACTGTGTGTTCTGATCTTGGTTTGTATTTGTATATGATTGATTGATGTCTCTGTGAATGAATAGTTATTGACTATTCTATTGGATATGTGTAAATAATATTTATACTTAAATTGGATTGGTCTGGGTTATTAGCTGGCTATCTACTACTACCACATTTACTATGTATAGTTTTGTCTTAGGAATATTCAGCAGTGAACATAATGCTTCTGAAATTCTATGTAAATGATGACATGTTTAAAAACTCACACAAAGCCTTAATAAAGGATCTGAGTGAGGAGGAAAAACATTAATAACACAGCCCTATGTGTAAAGATAACCTGAGAGAATTACACTGCTCAGACTGAAGCCATAGGCAGGTTTAAAGAAAGAAGCAGAAAGTCTTGTGTTTAAAAGAGAGTTTGAATACTGAAAGCTTTTAAAATGAGACTTGTCAGCTCTGACATAAGCCAGGCCAGGAAAAAAGACATTGCAAGGATTACTGGAGTACTTCTTTATTGTTGTAGAAAATGTTGTGCAGTCTCCTGAGCTGTTAGAAGACCCTTGTAAGGGATAAAATGAACCATCCAGGTAAATTAATCCATATCATAAAAATAGGCTTGTAACCTTGTGTATGAGAAATAAATCCATTGCAATAATAATTAATCCTTGAAAATAAAGTAACACTGGTTGAGCTGCAAGAAGCCAAACTGATCCTGGGTGATATAAGCTTTGCTTCCAATATATTAATTTGATTACAGCATTGGAGTTTTTGTTTTGGTACATACACTAGCACTTGATGTTGTAACAGTATTCCAATAATTTTTCTGTGGACAGTAGAATGCCCTGAGTATCTCACACCATTTCCAAGAACACTGTCTCTTCTATGAGAGAATATGATTAATGTTGCTTCTTCAAAGTAGGGTGGATCAGGAAACAATAGCCATATGGATTACATGAATTATTTATTGTTTAGTTTATTTATTTATTACTTTATTGTTATAAGAGACACTGAGCTTGTTGAGCAGAAGGGTTGGCAGGTCAGCAGTTCAAATCCCTAGCATCATTCGAGTACACAACAGATACAAACTTAAAGTAAACCGCTCTAAACTCAACTGCAAGAAATACGACTTTAGTAACCGAGTAGTTGATGCATAGAACTCACTACCAGACTCTGTAGTATCATCACTTAACCCCCAAAACTTTACCCCTAGACTATCCACTGTTGACCTCTCCTGATTCCTAAGAGGTCAGTAAGGGGCGTGCATAAGTGCACCAAATTGCCTTCTGTCCCCTGTCCTAATGTTTCACTTTTACTAGTATCATGTATATACATAATGGAGTGAACTCCCATTACTTGCAACCTAGCAGTTGGAAAGCACGTAAAAATGCAAGTAGAAAAATAGAGAGCACCTTGGTGGGAAGGTAACCAGCCACATAACCATGGAATTATCATCTGACAGTGCAGGCTCTTCAATTTAGAAACGGAGATTAGCGCAGTCCCCTAGGGTCAGGAATGACTAGCATATATTTAAAGGTAAAGGGGAAACTTTACCTTTACTTGTTATAAGGGCTTAGGTTCCTGTTTACTTTCACCTTTACTTTCTTTTACTAGTTCTCTTATTGACTCTTGCATTCTTTTGTCTGCACTTCTCTACAAGCTTATCCACAAAGAATAGACAAAAAAGCAAAAATCATTTGCTCAAGTGAAATTTGTAACAAGAAAATAGGAGTTGAAGAAAGGAATAAGAAAATTGATCTTACTGAAACTGACCAGTTTAATTTAGAGAGTGTAAATGTGATTTTGAAGAATGGAAGCCCTATGAAATTAGATGTGAAATACAAACAAAATTAGCACCACCAAATAGATAGGTTGTGTGGTAATTTTATCTTTTCTAATTTAATAGTTTTCTTTCACGGTATAAGATAAATAAATAGTAATAGGAAACCACAGGTAGACTGCAAATCAAGAATAACAACTAGCTGTCATGTAAAGTTTTGATAACTAGCCAGACTGGCTGTATAATAAATGTTCTTTCAGAGGAAAGTCAGAGACAACAACTTTATTAAATCATCTGATATTTTATAAAAGTTACAAGGTTTTCCATTTTTTTTTGAAATTTTATACAATCAAGACAGGAAAAAAATCAGAAAAGGATAAATAAAAGAAAAAATGTGGCAGCTTCTCTAAGCCATGTCAGTTTCATTTTAGATCTGAGATATAATGAATAGAAACATAGAAACATAGAAGACTGACGGCAGAAAAAGACCCCATGGTCCATCTAGTCTGCCCTTTTACTATTTCCTGTATTTTATCTTACAATGGATATATGTTTATCCCAGGCATGTTTAAATTCGGTTACTGTGGATTTACCAACCACGTCTGCTGGAAGTTTGTTCCAAGGATCTACTACTCTTTCAGTAAAATAATACTTTCTCATGTTGCCTTTGATCTTTCCCCCAACTAACTTCAGATTGTGTCCCCTTGTTCTTGTGTTCACTTTCCTGTTAAAAACACTTCCCTCCTGAACCCTATTTAACCCTTTAACATATTTAAATGTTTCGATCATGTCCCCCCTTTTCCTTCTGTCTTCCAGACTATACAGATTGAGTTCATTAAGTCTTTCCTGATACGTTTTATACTTCAGACCTTCCACCATTCTTGTAGCCCGTCTTTGGACCCGTTCAATTTTGTCAATATCTTTTTGTAGGTGAGGTCTCCAGAACTGAACACAGTACTCCAAATGTGGTCTCACCAGCGCTCTATATAAGGGGATCACAATCTCCCTCTTCCTGCTTGTTATACCTCTAGCTATGCAGCCAAGCATCCTACTTGCCTTTCCTACTGCCCGACCACACTGCTCACCCATTTTGAGACTGTCAGAAATCACTACCCCTAAATCCTTCTCTTCTGAAGTTTTTGCTAACACAGAACTGCCAATGCAATACTCAGATTTAGGATTCCTTTTCCCCAAGTGCATTATTTTACATTTGGAAACATTAAACTGCAGTTTCCATTGCTTTGACCATTTATCTAGTAACGCTAAATCATTTACCATATTACAGACCCCTCCAGGAATATCAACCCTATTGCACACTTTAGAGTCATCGGCAAATAGGCAAACCTTCCCTACCAAACCTTCCCCTATGTCACTCACAAACATATTAAAAAGAATAGGACCCAGAACAGACCCTTGTGGCACACCGCTTGTAACCTGTCTCTGCTCAGAATACTCGCCATTAACAATAACTCTCTGATGTCTATGCTTCAGCCAGCTTGAAATCCACTGAACTATCCAGGGATTAAGTCCAATCTTCACTAATTTATCTATCAGCTCTTTATGTGGAACCGTATCAAAGGCTTTGCTGAAGTCCAGATAGGCAATATCCACGGCACCACCTTGATCCAACACCTTTGTGACATAGTCAAAGAACTCAATGAGATTAGTCTGACACGATTTGCCTTCAGTAAAGCCATGCTGATTTGGGTCCAATAAGTTATTGTTTTTTAGATGCTGATTTATCCTCTTTTTGAGTAGAGTCTCCATCATTTTAACTACAACTGATGTCAAGCTAACTGGCCTGTAGTTTCCAGCTTCTTCTCTACTGCCCTTCTTGTGGATAGGCACAACACTGGCCATTCTCCAATCCTCAGGAACATCTCCTGTTAACAGGGATTGGTTAAACAAATCAGTCAGGGGGGTAGCAATGACAGATCTGAGTTCTTTAAGAACTCTGGGATGGATGCCATCTGGACCCATTGCCTTATTTATCTTTCATCTTTCATCTTTATTTATCTTTTATCTTTAATCTTTCAAGTTCTTCTAAGACATCGGCTTCTAAGATCACTGGAGCTGAATCCGTACAGCTGGAAGCAATGCTATATCCCTCTATAGTATTATTTTGTAAGGTGTCCTTTGAGAAAACTGAACAGAAGTAGCTATTGAAATGGTCAGCGATCTCCTTATTCCCATTAATGCATGTATTATTCCCGGTACTAAGCTTTGTGATGCTGCAGTTTTTCTTCTTCCTATCACTAATATATCTGAAGAAGGTTTTATCCCCCTTCTTTACAGATTTTGCTATTTACAGATGTGCAAATTGGGTTTTATTGGGCTTAAGACTGAACCTTGGAGTAGCCCACCATTTACTTCCCTCCAGGTAGCTGTAGTTCAATTAAGGATTACTTGTTAAGTGCAGTTTATCAAGTAGTTATGAATCCATCTGGTGGTGATGCTATCCAATCCATGTTTCTAACTTACCAAGAAGTAGGTTCTGATCTATTTTGTCAAATGTCTTGCTGAAATACAAGTATACCCATGACCACAATATTTCACTAGTCTACTAATTTAGTCACTTTGTCAAATAATGAAATGAGATTTGTTTGGCATAGTTTGTGTTTGACAAAGCCATGTTGACTTCTGTTTATACCTTTGCTTGCTTCTAGATCTGTTTGCAGATCTGTTGCTTGATTATCTTTTCAATGAATTTCCCAGGCATTGATGTCAGGCTGATTGGTTTGTAGTTTTCCCCTCCTTTTTGAAACATATCAACTCTTTTCCAGTCTTCTATAGTTCCCCAGTGCTCCAGGATCTTTGAAAGATGTGCTTCAGCCAACTCCTTCAGAACGCTAGGATGTAATCAGTCTGGTCTTGGTGATTTCAACTTCTCTAGGATGGACAGGTCTTCTCTTACCTATTTTTTTGCTTATTGTAATTAGTATTATCAGATCTGTTTTGGCCTTTAATACCATATTATCTGCCATTGTCATTGAAAAGCTGACTGGTATGAATTTCCCTTCCCTCATTCTGACTTCCTGACAGACCATCCACAAACATTAAGGGTTGGCTCCTTGACATCTTCTACCCTGAAGCTCAGAACAGGCTCCCCTCAGGCTGCATGCTTAGTCCCTATCTGTACTCGCTGTATACACATGACTGCATATCCTTGAAACCACCCAGCATCACAATAAAGTTTATAGACAACACAATGCTGGGGCTTATAATTAGAGGGGACGAATCGCAATTGAAGGATGTTCAAAAACCAACCTACACCTAAACATAGCAAGACAAAGGAGATGGTGCTGGATTTCTGGAAGTACAGAGAGGAACCTGTCCCTGTATATCAAGGGGGAGCATGTAGAGAGGGTTTCCTCTTTTAAATTCTTGGGAATGCTCATTAGTCAAGAGCTCACCTGAAAAAAACAACACATCCCTGGTTCATTTCTCTATAGTTCTGTGGAAAAATCAGGTGGAACAATGGGTGATGACTTCTTTCTATCATTCCACAGAATAAAGTGTCTTCACATACTGTATAACAGCATGGTACATTGGTTTAATAGCTGCAGACAGGTAGGCAGTACAGAGAGTGATCAATTCAGCACAAGAAACCACTGGTTGTCCTCTAACACCACTGGATGACCGCCAGATCATGCTGTTTCAGCAGAGAAGACATTGAAATATAGCCATCTGGACAAACTATTAAAAATAGTTCTACTGATGGGCTGTCAGACTCCTAAGCACAATCACAATCACTCCACAGCTGAGTTTGTGATCGATTGTTTCATCTGTTTTTTTACAGAGATTTTTCAATCCTGGCTTTGTTTGTTCCAATGGCCTGTTCTTGTGCAGCCAGAATTAGTCCTTACGATTCCTTTTTGAGCGTTCCATTTGTAAGCCATGACCAGGTCTTTTCTTTATCCACTTTGCCTTTAATCTTCTCCAAGAACTGGCCATGCAATGCTTTGTTCCGCCAGCTGTCCAACATTGAGTTACAGTTTTCCTGTATCGATCCTTGGTTTGCTTCGTCTTGAGAAGGTGCCTGATGTTGATCTCTATCAACATTGACTCTTTGCTCTCCTTCAAATTATTACTATTATTACTATTACTATTACTATTACTATTACTATTACTATTACTATTACCATTACCATTACCATTACCATTACTATTACTATTACTATTACTATTACTATTATTTGTTGTTGTTGTTGTGGTGGTGGTGGTTGGCTCTGGCCCAGCTCCTGCTCCAAGGAATGTGGAGGTGGATGTGGGGGGAACATCCATATGCCACAGGTCTGTTTTGCTCTCGATAGAAGGCTCCTCTGACGAAGGAAGCATGAGTAACAGGGAAGGGGGGAGTTTGGCAGACAGCCCAGGAGGAGATCAATCATCCTTATCATCCCTGGATTCTGAACAAGAACTTATTACAGATCCACGCATGCGTGGATTGACGCATAGGAGAGAACAACTGAAGGATTATTACAGGAGATAAGTGAGGCCACCCGTAGTTGGGTAGGGCTGCTGTAATTAGTGCTACAAATAAAAAGAACAGCGTGCTGGTTTAGCCTTGTGGAAGTTTATCTGATTCATAGTTCGTCAAGATTGTGGTTTTGCTGTTTCCCTGTTCAAGACTGTGTGGACTTTCTGGACTTTGGAATTTGGACTCAATTTCCCAGTTACAGGGTGAGAAATTGGATTGCATTTAACCTGTGCCTTGTGTATACCAGAAAATCCCTTTGACATTTAAAAATGAGTTTTTTCTGCTTTTCTGTTGATAAAGACTTTTGGTTTTCCTTCTATCGTGTGGTGTGTGTCTTTCTGGACTAATTACCCTGTAATTATGGGTGGTTGGGACACGCCGGCAGAATATTATTATTATTATTATTATTATTATTATTATTATTATTATTGTTGTTGTTGTTGTTGTTATTGCTGCTGCTACTGCTGTTGGTTGTTGTTGGTGGTGGTGGTGTTTTTTTCCTTTCATAAGAAGACAGATGCAAAGAACGACTTAAGCATCTCTTTGGGCTTAATTATTTTAGTAAGGTTCTCAGATACATATTTATTTTTATGCTCTAGGGAAACAACATACCTACCTGGATTGTTTGTCAGTTCTACAAACCGGATCATGCCTCTCAGTATTGAATCCTCCTATCACCAACACTTGCCTTTTGTGTGTGTGTGAGATAGAGAGAGAGAGAGGGAGGGAGGGAGGGAGAGAGAGAGATGGAGAGAGTCTGGTCTATTCCCCCCCCTTTCACAGAAACACATGATGATTTTCCTTCTCCAGGTGTCTGCATGCTTTCTCACAGGGAAGGATATGAAATCAATAAAGAGATAACAAGGCATAAATCAGCTAAGTAATACTTAAGCTAAACAGGTGGAAATAGGGTAAGATATTGTAGTAGTTAGGTACTTAGATAACCTTGGCTGATCTCAAAAATGAGATTTTTAAATTCAATTTCTTTTAAGAATATAAAAGAAATACAAGTAAACCTACTCAGGTTCCTATATGAGAATAAACATTGATATTGATTCTATTTCACTAGAATTTTTAAAAAATATTTTCTTAAACAGTTTAATAAATAACAAACAAGAACAGTTTAAACCACCAACCCTTAGCATTAATTTTATTTGTACCAATGCACTTGGTCTTTAGTAAGTTTTCCTGGAACAATAGAAAATATCTATGAAGCTGCGAAGAGGTATCTTGTCACCAAATATGCTCACTAAAGTAAATAGTTGATGAATATACTGATTCATCATAACTGTATTATTCAGTGTACCCATCATTAGTTATCAAAATTCAGAATGTGCCCCTGACCCCAAATATTGTCCATTAGTCTTAGATTCTCCTTTTTCAAGATATTAGTTCTGAATGGATTCTTTTATTAATGGATTTAGAGTTTTGTTGAGGATTCCCACAGCCGACTTACCGGCCGGTGGGGTTTGCGGCGATCGGCGGGGATGGAGGCCGCCATGTTGGGGGGCGGAGTCACGGCACCCACGTCGGGTGCCGTGACCACGTGGTGCGGTGCGTGGGCACCGATTGGCCGGGCGAGTGTAGGCAGCCCTATAAGAGGGGGCTGCCTTGTGGCGCAGCAGTCTCGTCCGGAGCATCGTGAGGCGAGGCTGCTGCTGCTGCTGCCGGCTCGTGGCTGCGTCATTCGACCTGCGTCACAGGCCCGAAGGCCGGGGAAGCAGCCGATCGTCGAGGGACACTCGGCGGGCACCTCTGAGGCTTGAAGAGCCGCGATCGGCGGCTGGAGAGGCAGTTCGCTTCGGCGACACCCCGTCAGGGTTTGGAGGCGCAATTTCGAGCGGTGTTGATGGCGGGGGGAGGAAACAGCCGTACAGGGGCCCGGCGGCGGGCTGCAAGGGGGCAGGCCGGAGGGTTAGGCACCCCCCCCATCGAGCCCCGCCGCACCGGGAGAAGGAGGGCGCCCAAGCGGGCGTGGAGCGAGGCCCCAGGGGCAAGGCCTGCCGGGAGGCAGGCTAGTGAGGACGGCCCCAGGGGGGTGGCGACCCCCCGGGGGCGCACAAGGGGCCGAAGGGGAGCTTCAGTGGGGGCGAGGGGTCCCCGCCAGGGCCGGGCCCCGCCCGTGGATCCACTGGGGGCCCCAGGGGTGTTTTCTGGCGCAGAGGAGGGGCCTCTCAGCGGTATGGAATCGGGTTTATCGGAAGCAGAGGCATCTGCTGCAAGGCCTGCCAGGAGGGCGCAGGGGGCTAGGGATTCACTTTCTGTTTCCTCACGTATACTGTCTTCATTGCTCGAGAAACTGGAAGAGAGGCCAAAGAAGCGGGGCAGGTCTCGTCGGGGCCGGGCCACGCAAGTTGCCAGCGCAGAGGGGTCTCGGAGCTCATCAGAGTCGGCTGGGAGCCCACAGAGATCCCACGAGGACCGGCATGCGCAGTCAAAGACCAAGCGGAGGAAGGCCAGCAGGATGGTGTCCGGCTCTGAGGAGGCTGACGACGACTCCTCTCACTGGGGTGAGTGCCCTGTGCCTAGGCACCGGTGGTCCCTCCCAAGAGGGCCTCGTGGCAGGCTACGGGCTACAAAACGCACGACACAGGGGGGTCAGAGGACCTGGCGCTCCTGCACAGCTGCACAAGTTTGGAGGAGGGGGCGTAGAAGGGCAGTGGCTAGGAGGCACAGACGGAAGAGGGATACCTCGAGGGACAGCTCAGGGTCAACCACCTCGGGGTCTACCAGTACTTCTTTTGACAGCGATAATCCTTTCGCGCCGGGCCTACCAGACACTCCGCTTAGTATGCACATGTCCCAGTCCCTCAAGCGTAAAATTTGGCGGGGCGCTTACGTGGACATGTTTCAGATTTTGCTACCGGCAAAGTCTAAGAAGGAGAAGGATAAAGAGGGCAAGAAGGGGTCGGATGACCCAAAAGGCACCAAAATGGACAAGGGAATTCTGTCGTGGGCGTATGCATTTTTGGCCTACCACTCTGTGGTGGTAGAAGATGATGTCCATAAGACACATGAGCTCATCTTGTACATGAACATGATTCTGAGAGCGTATCAGGAGTTTGGGGGGGAGGCTTGGAAGCAATATGACGAGGATTTTCGCAGGTTCGCCGCCCACAACAGACACTGGCCGTGGGATATGCGGCATAACGATTTGTGGCTTCAGGCCACGCAGCAAGCGTCAACTCCGGCCAGTGGGCGAACACCCACACTACTCTTCCCCGCCCGGCTGTGGGGACGGGGACCCCGGCCTCCGGCCAACGCAGCACGGCTGGGTCGTCCTTTCGAGGCCAGCCGTACTGTTACGAGTACGGCGCTAGAGGGGCCTGTTCCAGGGCATATTGTCGTTTTCGCCACGCCTGCGCCTTGTGTAGTGGCAGACACCCGACCTCCGCTTGTTACAGGGGACGGGGTGGGGCCGGCTCCAAGGACGCCAGGACCCCCGCCAAACCCCAACCTGGGGGAGCTCAAGGTAAGGGGCCCAACCCCCGTTAGATTGGACAGGTTGCAGCATTGGCTCACCGGCTACCGCCCCAAGAAAGGTGCGGATTTCCTGCTCGCGGGGTTTACCGCGGGCTTCAGGATCCCGTACGGGGGGCCGCGCAGGGCCTGCATGGCGGACAATTTGAGGTCTGTGGCAGGTATGGGCCACGTAGTGCGGGACAAAATTATGAAGGAGGTGCGCGAGGGCCGGGTTTTGGGCCCCTTTTCGGAGCCCCCCCTGCCCTTCCTGCAGGTGTCCCCACTCGGTGTGGTGCCCAAGAGGGCCGCGGGTGAGTTTAGGCTTATACATCACCTGTCGTTCCCCCCTGGTGAATCGGTGAACGACCACATTCCCGAGGAGCTCTGCTCGGTGCGCTACACACCATTCGAGACGGCTGTCACGATGGTCCGGGCGTGCGGAGTGGGGGCACTGATGGGGAAGTGTGATATCAAATCGGCCTTTCGGCTTTTGCCCATTCACCCGGGGGATTTCGACTTGTTGGGTTTCCAGTTCGAGGGCGGGTTCTTTGTTGATAGAGCCTTGCCAATGGGTTGTTCTATATCCTGCTCGTTGTTTGAGAAGTTCAGTTCATTTTTGGAGTGGGCACATGTTAAAAGTACGGGCTTTGCGTCTGTAGTACATTATTTGGATGATTTTCTATTCGCGGGGCCGGCGGGCGCCGTCGATTGTCAGCAGGGAATGTTGGGTTTCCAGGCTTTATGCGCGGATTTAGGCGTACCTTTGGCTCACGAAAAGACCGAGGGGCCTTCGACCAAACTGACATTTTTAGGAATCGAGGTGGACTCCGTTGCACAAACGTGTAGGCTACCCGATGACAAACTGACTAGACTCAAGGAAGCGGTGAGGGTCGCACGAGCCGCAAAGAAGGTGACTCTGAGACAGGTGCAGGAGCTGGCTGGCCTGTTGAATTTTGCTTGTCGGGTGATTGCGCCAGGAAGGGCCTTTATGTTTAGACTGTACAGGGCAATGGTTGGCGTGTCAAAACCGCACCACAGGATCAGGTTATCGAAGAGTGTTAGGGAGGACCTCGTGGTGTGGCAAGGGTTTCTGGACGGGTACAACGGTGTGTCATTGTGGAGGCAGGATATGCTGCTGAAAGCGGACTTTCAAGTGAAGTCCGATGCGGCGGGCACGACCGGCTTTGGAGTGGTGTGGCAGAGCAAATGGTTCCGGGCTGACTGGCCGCAGGAGTGGCGCGGAGGGGCCATCTGTAGGGATTTGACATTTCTGGAGCTATTCCCAATTGTCGTGGCCATTGAGCTGTGGGCATCCAGTTTTGCCGGTAGGACAGTCCACTTTTGGTGTGACAATATGGCGGTAGTACACGTAGTGAATACTCTTTCCTCTAGGAACGAACGGGTTATGGGTTTGGTCCGGCATATGGTTATGAGATGCCTTGCCAACAATATGCTTTTCCGGGCACATCATGTTCCAGGGGTAAGAAACGGGGTGGCTGACGCTCTGTCCAGGGGGCAGTTGGCTAGGTTCCGGCTGCTTGCCCCACAGGCCGAGGAGTACCCGGAAGCAGCCCCACAGCATCTGTGGCTGATTGGAGGGCCGACGTAAGCAAGGCCATGGATTTGTCCATAGCTCCCAGCACCAGGAGAGCATACCAGCGGGCAGGTAGGGAATTTTGGGCTTTTCGTCATGATAGGAGATACGATCAGCTCTGGCCGGCCCCGGTCGAACACCTGCTCGAATTTTGCGCGCTTGACCGCCGCCGTGGGTTGTCTGCCCGGACGATTAGGGGCAAGTTGGCAGGCCTGGCCTTCGTAGCCAAGTCTCGGGGCTTTGCGGACACCACAGGGGATTTCAGGATTAGAAAGACATTAGAGGGTTGGATCAGGGAGAAAGGTCAGGCCCAGGGTGACAGCAGGCGTCCCCTAAAGCTCACCCACTTGATGGGGCTTTACGAGCTGTGGGGTCGGCTCTGCCGCTCTGATTATGAGGCATCACTGTACCACGCTGCGGCGGTGACCTTGTTTTTCGGGGCTTTTCGGGTTAGCGAGGTTCTAGCAGATTCCAGAGCCGATAGCTCCGGCCAGGCGTTCACCACAAGGGATATCAAGTTAGGTCGTAGCTCGGTGTCCTTGAGGTTGCGACGGTCCAAGACCGACCAGAGGGGTAGAGGTGTGACGGTCCAACTTTCCCGGGCTAACAACCGGCGGGTATGCCCGGTGGCCGCGCTGGGGGCGTATTGGGCCCACAGGGGTGTAGAGCCGGGTTTTTTGTTTTGTCATGTGTCCGGGGAACCCCTGACCAGGTACCAGTTCTGGGCTGTCACGTCCAAGGCGCTGGCAAGGCTGGGCTTGGACCCCAGACGTTACGGGACTCACTCATTCAGAATAGGTGCAGCGTCGTTGGCAGCAGTCGAAGGTTTCAGCAGGCTGGATATAAAGACAGTGGGCCGCTGGAGATCTGGGGCCTTCCGGACGTACATCCGCCCCTAGGTGAGTGGGGCGGGGCGGGGGGGTTGCGCCGGGCCGCCAGTCTGATGCCGCTCTGCTTCCTCCCTTTCTCTAGCCCGACGACTTGACTGGCGCCGCAGAATCCTGATATGTGGCCACAGCATGGTGTACTGGGCCGAGCGGAGGGCCCGTGAGACGACGCCCGGCACGAATTTGGAGATCGATCGAGCGGTGGTTCAGTGGCTGGGCCGACGAGGCCTACGTTGGCGGGAAGTTCTCCCACTGTTGTTCAACAGTGGGAGGGTGCGAGGGGTGCCGGGCTGTTTGGTCTTGCACGTTGGTGGGAACGATCTGGGAGCGATGACAGGTGTAGAGCTGCTGTGGCACATTTGGGAGAGTTTGCAGGTGATCTGGGAGCGGTGGCCAGATACGTGTGTGTGGTGGTCCAACATCCTGCCCAGGAGGAGTTGGCGGCAGGCTAGAAGCCCTAGCGCAGTGGATAAGGCTAGGAAGAGGGTAAACAGAGCGGTTAAGAAGTGGGTGATTCAGGCTGGGGGTGGAGTGATAGACCATCCAGACATCAGGGCATCCCTCATAGACTTGTACAGACAGGAAGGTGTACACTTGACCGATAGTGGGAACGATAAATTTATAGCCGACCTGCAGAGGTGCCTGCACATATATGTGCAGGGGGGGGAGCAGGGGGAATAAATTAAAATTTCACCCCCTGCTGTGGCCGATAGGGGGCGGAAAATAAAATAATTAGCAACTGGTGAGCTCCTTTTGGGGCACCTCTACAGAGGTGAGGGGCGAGCTCCTTCTCGGATTACAGGGCTCGACCGGCCTGGGTCCGGGGAGTGAGTCGCTCCTGTGGCTCGCTGGCTGGAGTTTAACGTAGACCAGTAGCGAGCCATCCCACACGCCAGGTGTGGCGTAGTAAGGGTGCAGGGGGTAGGTGTAGTTTAACATGACCCGCACCCAGTTTCAAGGAGTTTTCGCCCCAGGGTTGCTGTCTGAATTGGGCATGTTATTCCGCCCCCATTTGATTTTGCACCCTGCAGGTCATGTGGGGTTAAGGGTTTAAATAAGTTAATAAGTTAAGAATTAAGTTGTTGAATAAAAGTGACCCCGTTATACCCACACCTTGTGTCCGACTATTACTCCGCCTGCGCCGCAATTCCCACAGCCGACTTACCGGCCGGTGGGGTTTGCGGCGATCGGCGGGGATGGAGGCCGCCATGTTGGGGGGCGGAGTCACGGCACCCACGTCGGGTGCCGTGACCACGTGGTGCGGTGCGTGGGCACCGATTGGCCGGGCGAGTGTAGGCAGCCCTATAAGAGGGGGCTGCCTTGTGGTGCAGCAGTCTCGCCCGGAGCATCGTGAGGCACCCACCCACCCTCCCTCTGTTACAGGGTGCATATGATGGGTCGCCCTCCGGGGGGCCGAGTAGGAATTTTTTGCAGTCGCAGCAGAATTGGACGAGCTGCGATTGTTTTTTCGCCTACTCCACTCTGTGCGTGGGAGTGTGGTTAGGGGGTGGCCCCACCATCTAGTGCCCCCCCCTTAGGGTCACTGGGGGGGAGGGGTGGCCGATAGGGGGCGGAAAATAAAATAATTAGCAACTGGTGAGCTCCTTTTGGGGCACCTCTACAGAGGTGAGGGGCGAGCTCCTTCTCGGATTACAGGGCTCGACCGGCCTGGGTCCGGGGAGTGAGTCGCTCCTGTGGCTCGCTGGCTGGAGTTTAACGTAGACCAGTAGCGAGCCATCCCACACGCCAGGTGTGGCGTAGTAAGGGTGCAGGGGGTAGGTGTAGTTTAACATGACCCGTACCCAGTTTCAAGGAGTTTTCGCCCCAGGGTTGCTGTCTGAATTGGGCATGTTATTCCGCCCCCATTTGATTTTGCACCCTGCAGGTCATGTGGGGTTAAGGGTTTAAATAAGTTAATAAGTTAAGAATTAAGTTGTTGAATAAAAGTGACCCCGTTATACCCACACCTTGTGTCCGACTATTACTCCGCCTGCGCCGCAATAGGATTTCCACCTTAGTTCTCTACTTGGTATTCTTACAGTATAAGTAATAAGTATGCATCTCCAGTGCAGCAGTTGGATTGATATAAGAATTATAAGTCCTGTAACATATGTGAAGTTGTGCTGTTAGCACGATTAATAGTGCAAAGATATTGAGATTTATTCTCTTTGTCAACCCAGCTGGTAGCCTTGGCCATTTTTTGCTTTTCTCCTCGGACCTCACCTAGAAAAAGATATTGACAAAATTGAACAGGTCCAAAGATGGGCTACAAGAATGGTGGAAGGTCTTAAGCATAAAACGTATCAGGAAAGACTTAATGAACTCAATCTGTATAGTCTGGAGGACAGAAGGAAAAGGGGGGACATGATAGAAACATTTAATATATGTTAAAGGATTAAATAAGGTTCAGGAGGGAAGTGTTTTTAATAAGAAAGTGAACACAAGAACAAGGGGACACAATCTGAAGTTAGTTGGAGGAAAGATCAAAAGCAACATGAGAAAATATTATTTTACTGAAAGAGTAGTAGATCCTTGGAACAAACTTCCAGCAGACGTGGTAGATAAATCCACAGTAACTGAATTTAAACCTGCCTGGGATAAACATATATCCATTGAAAGATAAAATACAGGAAATAGTATAAGGGCAGACTAGATGGACCATGAGGTCTTTTTCTGCCATCAGTCTTCTATGTTTCTATTTCTCGTCTTTCTTTCTTTTTTGGGGGGGGGGGGCATAAAAGTTTTTTTTATTTTTCTCCTCTTGTAAACAGTGTGATATCATATACCTTCAATCTTTAATACAATACAATGAATTTACATTTACATTCGGTATTTAACATCCAAAAAATGCTGCCTCCTTTACTTTTATCACCTGGAAAACTTTCATATAAACTTTTTCAATATCATTATATAAACTTACAATACGATTTGCTATTACATCTCACCTATTTGCTTTCACTTATCTATTAAATTTTATTACATTTAGGGAAAAATGATTATTTTCAATTATCATACATCATTATTTACTTATTAAAAATTTATTTACCCTTATCTTATACTAATTGCCCTTCAAAAATAAAAATTATTTAGTCTTAAATATTAATTATCCATACATTATCATCCAAATTTCACAAGATAACCTTGTCATTCCCAAGGAAAGAAAGAAAATCAAATTATATTAATTAAATCTACTTGATTTCTATCATTACATATCAACACAATCAATTTAATAGGACATTATTCACTTCTTAATTAAAATATAATGTTCAACTATCAATCTAATCAGTGCCAATTTCTTTTATTCAAAAATCTTTAACAAAGTATTCCCATCTCATCTACCATTTTATCTATTCTCACAGTGTTTCATTATGTTAGCCTACTCTGTACTTTCACTGCATACCCAGTGTAATTGTCGTGCCCTACTCTATTTGTACTTCACTGTAAACTCTGTAAACTTTACAGTGAAGTATTTCTTCTGCTTTCTGAAGAACAACATTTAGTTAATGAACCTTTAAATTTATTTGCAATTGGAAGAGGAAAGTAAAGATTAATTATGGTTAGGGTTTCAATATTATTTCTCCAATATTAGGAATTGATAGTCATACCAATTGAGGATACGGAGGATGGGTTAATAGAAGTATACACAAATATTTGTAATGACATTGATGTGACATTTAAAAATTTTAAAAAAAAACTTGCTGTGACAGAAGACAGTGATACATAATAATGAAGTTACCAAGGTAAAAGATAAAAATTTCTTGGCCAATGAATTGTTATTCTAACATTTAACAGTCAGTAAAACATAATAATCTGAAATTTTTATCATACCTTAAAGGCAGACTATCAAAAAAAATTTAGTTGATTCTAAAACCTTATAAAGATACAATTATATTGAGAAAACCCTTATTATTTCAGATATAGGCTACCACTGATTCAGTGGTGGGATTCAATTTTTTTTACTACTGGTTTTCTGGACATGGCTTTGTGGGCATGGCTTGATGGGTGTAGCAGGGGAAGGATACTATAAAATCTCCATTCCCATCCAACTCCAGGGGAAGCATACTGTAAAATCTCCATTTCCTCCCAATTAGCTGGGATTTGGGAGGCAGAGAATAAATGAGGACAGGGCCAGTCAGAGGTAGTATTTACTGCTTCTGTGAACTACTCAAAATTTCCTTTACTGGTTCTCCAGAACTGGTCAGAACCTGCTGAATCTCAATCTGCACTGATTGATTTTAAGAATAGCCATAGTTTTTCAAACAACTTATATTAATAATAATAATAATAATTTAATAATAATAATTTATTAGATTTGTATGCCGCCCCTCTCCAAAGACTCGGGGCAGCTTAATAATATATTTTATATTATATTTTAGATTATAAAAATAAACTAACATGTTTTATTTATGTAGCCTTACTATCCTGGGAATAATATTTTCTTTTTCTTCTTTCCCATATATAAACTCTCCTCAAAACTCAGTTTTCCATGTGATCATCTCTAGTTTATACTGTGTACTGGTACTGTGTACCAGTCATGGGTATTGAATAAGCTAGTACAGTAGTTGTATTTATATCACAATTCCGGCCATAATCCATGGTTCATACGTTGGTTCTTGTCATCCAATATATTAAACCCCAAACAAAAATTATGTTAGAACAATTAAAAACCATTATATTCTTT
Organism: Erythrolamprus reginae; assembly: GCF_031021105.1. Classification (NCBI taxonomy): domain Eukaryota; kingdom Metazoa; phylum Chordata; class Lepidosauria; order Squamata; family Dipsadidae; genus Erythrolamprus; species Erythrolamprus reginae. The sequence goes on along the minus strand of NC_091956.1, from coordinate 32,097,232 downwards.
TTTCCCCCAAGTTATAATTTTGGTGTTGACTATAACATCTGGGCTCTATAAGGTTTGATAATATAATTGATACAGAGGCAAGGATTCAACAGGTTTTCTTAAGGCTACCAGATTGGAACTGTAAAATTCATTTTGCCAGCAACTTTGGTTGTCTGGATTTTTATAGCTAGATTGGGTAGCCCTAGTTTTATGTACAAGGTTCTACATGTATGCAGCATATCAATACAACTTTTAAAACAGACCTGCAACAATTCTCCTTAATCAATGTATGAAATAAAGGAAGGCAGAAATTTCTTAAGAGGAATGAAACACAGTGCTTGACTATCACATACATTAATACAGATTGGAATATACTCTTAATGAAAAATGGCAGAAACTGGGTTTACATAACAATTGCATGATTTGCTAAATAACCATGTCATAATATCAGACACAAATCACTTAATGACCACATCACTCAGTGACAGAAATTCAGTAAAATAATGTCTTATTAATTTAGCAAATAGACTGAAACATCCTCAGAAGAGTCAACTTTGGCAAATGCCAATTACAGTACTGTGATGGTTCAGCACAACTCTGCTACTTTTGAATCCATGTGGTGACATTGCATGCATATAAGGAGAGAAACTTGTATCTTCTCACTGGTGTCTTCAACATAGTAAAAGCATAAAATGACTATTTTGTGTTAACCATCCCTAAAGTCCTGTCAAAATTACATCTATGTGATGAGTGTCTATACACTCCATATACATCTATGATGAGTCTGCAGTCCAAATAAATAAACAGTGCTTCAAAAGCAAATAATCATTATCCCACCTTCATTCAGATGATGAAATCAGAATTTGTATAATATAAGGTGAAAGCTTGAGTCCTCGGAGAGGGGCGGCATAGAAATCCAATTAATAAAATAAATAATAAATTTTAAGGTTATAGTTCAAAATAATAAATCTCTGAAGACATACAATGTCGCAGATGATGGTGATTTTGATTTAAACATAATATTGGATCTACTTAAGGACTGGATCTCCAAATATTGCGTAGGAGACAATAATTCCATGCCTTTCAAAGCATTCTACTCTGAATAACTTTATATCTTTTTTTAAAAAAAGAGAATGACTAATTAGGATGCTACACAGAACAGTATCTTCTCATACATTATCTAAATTTTAAAAATACATCAAAATCCCAGCACAAGACACATTATTAGAAGATAAAATTGTAGGCAGCTGCAGCTTTTTGATTTATTTCTTTTCCGGGTGTTTTATTACAGGCTATCCACAGCAGGGGTAGGTTCTAAATTTTTAATTATCAGTTCTGTAATTGTGGCTTATTTTATGGGTGTGGCTTGATTGTCATGTGATGGTGGACATGGCTTCATGGTCATGTGACTGGGCAGGTGAAGCTTGGTGGTCATGTGACTAGGTGAGTGTGGCCAATTCAAAGTCATTCACATCAAGGGGTGCCTGGCTTGGCCCCTCCACTCCCAGCCATTCCTTGTCATACCCAGCATCAACATATCTACAGGTCTGTAAAAATGCTGTTCACCTTTTTTCAACTTTATTATCTACATACTATAGATGTAGTTTCATGGACTACTGAAAATAGGAAATGGCTCACATCCTTTGCCTCATAGTGTGATAGGAAACAGGGTTCTAAATGGCTGCCATAATGAAGAGTGGCAATGTATCTAACAAAATGAAGTTTGATGTAGAGAAAAGTAAAGTCTACACATAGATTTTTAAAAAAAACACCCAAGAATACATATAAACTGGGTGAAACCAGGCTTAATAGTAGTGAGAGAGATCTTGGAGTCCTAGTGGGCAACCAGCTAAACATAAGCCAGTAAACTGCATTAAGAGGGATACAGCTTGCTGCTGCTTTTAGCTCAGGGAGAGGCAGCTTTGTGGAGCTGCTGATCTCTCATTCTCCTTTCTTGGGTGGATCTGGAGGAGTGGGCTTTCTTAGCCGGCTTACTTGTCAGGCTTGAAGAGGGAGAAGGCAGAGCTGTTGGAAGGTGGAGAGCTGCCTTGAGAGTTCCTTCTCCAGGCAGGGGCAAAGAAGAGCTACCCTCCTCCTCCTATGGTTCCTGCTGCACACCTTTTGATGTTTCTCAGGTGCAGAGAAAAGTGATCCTGTGAAGGGACTGAGCCTGCTGCTGAACGTGGAAGCTTAGAGACTTCTTTTCTAACCCTGATCTAAAATAGGTGTCAATGATCCAACCTCTGAACCCACCCAAAGCAAGCACAGTGGAGATAATGCAAAGCTTTATTGAGTACACCATTTCAGCACAGATGAGGGCAAAACTAGATCTAACTAATTATTGTGCAAACCCACATAATGAAAGTATAGCTTCTCCCGCTTCCTATTAGACCAGGCCAAATTGTCCAATTGAGTCCCATTGTATTGTTATGAGAGTCTTTGGCTTTGGAAAACATCTGTCCGAGTGTCTTTGGTTCTCTGTCTTCATGATGTCTGGAGTCTATATGCATCTCCTCTTCCCCTGTCTCTGGTTTGTTGGCAAGCTTAGAAGTGATAATGGTTGCAAAGCAAAAGCACACCTCAAAAGTTAATAATAGCTTGATAATCTGTATAAGATATATATGTTACCTATTGTATTTTTGCTACTGTCTTTAGTGAGAGAAGGAAGTCCAAGGTGGTCATATCTTGACAGTACTCAATTTTCTCATATGTCCTTTGCTTCACTTGATGTATAAAAATGGGTAGGTTTATAAACAAACAATAGGTTTGTTTATAGATGACCTGATACTTCTTATATCTTTAAATATTTTTGACAGTATTTACCATGATTATTTTAAAAATGCTTTCACATTACCCCTATCTATGTTACCTGTAATCAAGCTCAACCAGGTCCTTGGTTTGTGTTGATGGCTATCCTTAACTCTTATCTTGCTGTTTATTTTTCAGTTTTAATACATTGTTTATAAGCTTTACATGAGTTTTATACCAAAATATCAAGAAATTATTATTTTGAAACATTCAGATAATGGATAGATTCAACCATATTTTCAATTGTCACCTATAATTTGGCATCATTATAGGGAGCTTGCAAAACACATTCAGCACTTTCTTGTTGCTATCTGAAATATCTGAAATAATTTATACAAGCTTAATATATGAATGAGTCTTTCTTAGAATAGATATATTTGTGTCATATAAACAGATCTTCTTTAATTCATATTATTGTAAATGAGAATAACAATTGCATATCTTGTAAGCAACCAAGTTATCGAGCTATTTATTTTATTTATTTGGAGAAAAGCTAATACATCAACTTTACAACAAATATTAAATCTGGAGAAAGAACAAACACACCAAATATAATTAGTGTATTATTTTTTTTTAAAAAAACCCTCTGCCTGACCTGGATTGCAAAGTGCAAAAGCAATTAAATACAAGTGACAGTTAATTATTTTAGCAATGGGAAATCTGCAAAGAATATTTAGTTATTTAAATAAACTTCAGAAATAAAGGTTTTGAAAATGAAAAATGTGTTGAATTATAAGAAAATTATTAACTTGTGCCTTGGGTCACATTTACATCATTACTGAATAAATATTAATCAGTTAAAAAATGTATTATGGTGACCACAAGTCATAACAATGCTACAGAGAATTCTTTAAAAATGAAATTTAACTATAATAAGAAAAAGTTAAAAATTAAGATACAATTTAATTTAGGAATTAATATCACTGCTCCTTCTAAACTGTGTGGCCGCGCAGCCACGCAGGCAGCAATAGATCTCCATGCAGCATTTTCATGTGCAGCGCAGTCGTTTCCTTGCTAATTCCCCTCAGCTGTTCCCTTTTCCCGGGAACTTTTTGCTCCTCCGACTTTGCTACCTGCGAAGAAGCCTAGCGCCTCTCCTAAATCATGCTTTGGGGCTTTAGAATGCTGATTGGTGATGTTTTAGATAAATGTCACAGCATTGGTCTCCTTAGCAGCTGTGGCGGCTGCTCTCTTTTTGCAGAGCAACCTCCGCAATATCTATGCAAATGACAGCCATCAGAGTTGAAGGGGTCTCCTGCAGAGCGTGTTGCATGCTGGTTGAGAACTGTGGGAACTTTGGAATTTGGAATTTGGAATTTTGGAATTTGGAATTTTGGAATTTGGAATTTTGGAATTTGGAATTTTGGAATTTGGAATGTCCTTTGGAATTTTCTTCAGGGAGGGGAGAAACCAGCTGGGATTGCAGAAGGCAAATTTCTAATGCATTCAACGGCTGTGATCCACTAGAGCAGGGATCTCCAAACTTGACAATTTTAGGACTTGTAGAGTTCAATTCCTTTTGCTTTGCTGACTGAGGAATTCTGGGAGTTGCAAACCACAAATCTTAAAATTACCAAGTTTGGGGACCCCTGCTCTATTGCAAAAGTTTATTCTCTTTTTTCCAAAAAGTTTTTTATTTTTCTCCATCTTCTCACAAATAAATTAACATGTACTGTATATACCTTTCAATATTAAAAGCATCATATATACAGTAGTTACACAATTTAATCTATTATTCCAGAATCCACCTCTAAGTCATTTTTTTTCTTATCCATCACCAGCCTGCCCCTCATCTTGTTCTTTCTTGCACTCCCTTCCCCTTTCTCTATCTCCTCCTCCTACCTATTAACTCCTTTACTACTCCTCTACTACCCCTCTCTCCTTCTCTTCCTCCCTCTTTCACTCTCTTTAATCTTTCCTGAGTTTCTCCCTTCCTAACTCAACTCATAATTAGCAGATTAAATAATAATAATAAATTTATTGTCATTGTCAAGCAATGAATTGTCATTGGCAATGAAAGTCGTGTGACACCCAGAGACCAGTCCCACCATACATAAAATCAGAATAGGTAAATTTAAAAATAGAATAAAAAATAGAATAAAATGTCCCACCCACTACAAAATTCCCCACCCTGAACCACTCAACCATCTACATGACAAACCGAGTAATATTGTCCAACATTCACTGATGGTCACCCTTTAGTTCATTGTTAAGTGCAAGTATAGCTCTGGGATAAAAACTATTCAGGAAACGTGTGGTCCGAGTTCTAATTGTTCTGTATCTTCTGCCAGAAGGCAACAGTTCAAAAAGATTGTAAGCAGGATGAGAAGAGTCTTTGAGAATGGTATGCACCTTCCTAGAACAGCGAGATGTGAAGATGTTATCCAGGGCGGGTAGCTGGAGCCCAATGATGTTCTGGGCAGTTTTAATAATTCTCTGTAGAGCTTTTTTGTTCACTACAGAGCTGCTCCCATACCAAGCTAGAATGCCGTATGTCAAGACACTCTCAATGGTGCTGCAATAGTAGAACCACAGTAGATGCTGAGATAAATTTATCTTCCTGAGCATTCTCAGGAAGTACAGCCTCTTTTGTGCCTTCTTCACAAGCATATTAACATTCATAGTCCATGAGAGGTCCTCTGAGATATAAGTGCCCAGATTGATGGTATATATTCAAATTTAATTTATATAGACTTCTGTAAAGCCTTTGATTCAGTAGTATATTGCAAACTACTTCTAAAACTATAGTGTATGCATGGATATTATTGTTTTATTATATTACTGATTTTATTGAGTATTCTGATCATATTTCATTATTGTTGTATTTGTCACTTGTTAGCCTTGAGAATGAATGGCATATACAATCAATCAATCAACCCAGAACACGACATACAAAACTTTTGCTAGACCAATTCTTGAATACAGCTTGTCTGTCTGCAACCAGCACTGCATATTGGATATTAATACAATTGAACAAGTCCAGATATTCTTCACAAGAAGAGTCCTCTATTCCTCTTCTCACAACAGAATACCTTATGCCACCAGAGTTAAAATTTTGGGATTAAACAATTTAGAACTTTGCCATCTTCAGTCCAACCTAAGCTTAGTACATAAAATTATCTGCTACAATGTTCTACCTGTTAATCACTAACTCAGCCTTAACCACAACAATACACGAGTACATACTAGATTCAAATTTATAGTAAACTGCACCAAACTTAACTGCCAGAAAATGTGAGTTCGGTAACAGATTTGTTAATGCCTGGAATGCATTACCTATGGTTTCTTCCTCAAACCCACAAAACTTTACCCTTAAATTGTCTACTGTCAACCTCACCCCATTCCAAAGAGATCTTTAAGGGGCGTGTATAAGCACACTAGTGTGCCTATAATCCCAGTCCTAATGTTCCCTTTTATTTGTATCCATTTCATGTATTCATAATTATGTTTATACTTATATCTGTTACATGCCTTTCAAAAAATGAAATTAAATGAATAAACAATTAAAATCTTTTCCCATAAAATTGTATAATTTCTATAGGTTAAACATGATGACTCCATGATGACATGGAGGAAATTTCCCCATTTTTAAAAAATTAATCTGCAACATTAAGATATCTCGACAATCTACATGCATGGATTAATAATTAGGTTTATATTACAATTATACCAAAAACATGTAAAGATCTACTCAGCATATTAATTATTATTCAATCTTATTTATTAACATTGATACAAAGATCTTTACATCAGTGTTAACAAATAGATTACAGCAAGTAATTTGTAAATAATTACAAATAAACAAATATAAATACTAATTAATTTGTCTACTAATTTGAACTAATTAATTAATTATAATTAATTTATTAATTCTGAATTACAAACTAATTAATTTGTATTATTATTTATTTTAATAAATACTTATATAAGAATGTAATGTAATATCCAATACCAGAAAATTTGATCCTTTTTTCCAGGCTAAATTAACTTTTGGAGGAAACCCACATTTAAAATTGGAAAAACATGACAACATAGAAACATTGGATGGAAGAAAGGATATTGACTTTGGATTGATAGATGATGAAGATGATATTTTTTAGCATATTCGATGTAAAGAGACAAATATCTATCAGATGAGAACCATGGTGACTCATGTGATAAGATGCTGGGCTTGCGTACCACTGAGGTTGGTGGCTCCCTTGCTGTGAGCGAATAAACATCGTAGGGACAAGAAAGGAGTCCCCCCTGATTGTCTACTGGTATTCAGATATCCCACCAGTAAAGATAACACTACCTGAAAAAATTCCTTTCACAGAGGCAGCCACCTGGGTGATCCCTAACACGTGCCATGCACTAATAATAATATTTATCAGATAAAACCCAATAGTAATATTTACAGTTACAACATTTGTTAATAACATTGTTTGGACTGGCAAATTCTGAGAAACTAATTTTAAAATACTTTAAAATTTAAAAAAAGCACCTCACAAACTCTATTACTAGTTTCTATAGATATTATTTATGAATAAATCAATTTGAGGAACAGATGTTAAGAAATTCATAGAATAAAGAATTAGAAGTTTTATATTACATAGAAAATGAGAGAACATATCAAGAATTTCAATGGCTGTCTAATTACAAAAATATAAAACAAGTATTTAGAATGTACTGAACTCCAAAAATAGCATTTTGTTGAACATACCATATACATAATGATCTTTAAAACATATATTTGCAAGGTTTTATACTTGCTAAGTTTTGAGAGAAACTGCTGGATTAATTGTATGACAAAAGCTAAAATTTTTAAACCTGGTATAGGAATTTGACAATTTGACAAGCAGACAATGTAAATGGATTCCATGTTCCCTTACATGCCAAAAGATTGAAATTACATTAGAAACATAAAATAGCATGGCTTTATTTATTCAAAGGGCTGAAAACTTGATCAACCTTTCCACTTATAAGGAGATAGCGTATAAGTATAGACTTTGTGTGGACAAATCATTTGGTTTTGACCAAATCATTTGGTTATGACCTATAAAGCTCTTCATGGCATCAGACCAGAATATCTCCGGGACCGCCTTCTGCCATATGAATCCCAGTGGTCGGTTAGGTCCCACAGAGTTGGCTTTCTCCGGGTCCTGTTGACAAAACAATGTCATCTGGCAGGACCCAGGAGAAGAGCCTTCTTTGTGGCAGCCCCGACCCTCTGGAATCAACTTCCCCCAGAGATTAGGACTGCCCCCACCCTCCTTGCCTTTCGCAAACTCCTCAAAACCCACCTCTGTCGTCAGGCATGAGGAAATTGATTCCCCTGGGCTGTTTCTGCTCTATGTATAGTCTGTATGAAATGTATGATTGTTTTTATATTAAGGGTTTTAATTTGTTTTAAGTACAGTGATACCTCGTCTTACGAACCACACGTCATTCGAACTTTTTGAGATACGAACCCGGGGTTTAAGATTTCTTTGCCTCGTCTTAAAAACCCTTTCCATCTTACGAACCTGAGCCCAGGTCCGTGGGCTCTCTTACTGCGCCTGCGCTTTCGTACTGCGCATGCACTCTCTGACTGCCGAAGGGATTCCCCTGCCTTGTGACTGTCACCACCAGGATTTCCCATTTGCTTGCATGGGAATTCCTCACCAAAATTCCTCACCCCCTTTTGCTTGCATCTGAGGCGGGAACACCGGAGCTGCCCCATTTCCCTGCCACTTTCCCCTCTAGCCCTCCACTCCCTCTGCTCCCTTCAGCCGTCCCATCCTGCTGCCAAAATCTCCCCATCTCGCTGCTAAAATCACCCCTCCAAAAGCTTACTACACTGCTCCAAATTGCCCCCAAAATAGCCACTCCAAAAGCTTCCTATCTTGCCCCATATTCCCCCAACAATCATCACTCCAAAAGCTTCCTATCTTGCCCCAAATTCCCCCAAAATCACCACTCCAAAAGCTTCCTATCTTGCCCCAAATTCCCCCAAAAATCGCCACTCCAAAAGCTTCCTAAGCCACCCCAAATCACTTCCAAAGTCTTCCAAACTTACATCTCCTTTCAAAATGCCTCGTTTCTCTTTGCTGCCTTTCTTCACTCCATTTTCCTTCATTAGAACCTCAATTTGGGTGGCATAGGAAGCGGCTGGAGGGGTGATTTTAGAAGCAATTTGGAGCAAGATAGGAAACTTTTGGAGTGGCGATTTTTGGAGGAATTTGGGACAAGATAGGAAGCTTTTGGAGTAGCAATTTTTGGGGGAATTTGGGGCAAGATAGGAAGAATTTGAATGAAAATCTCCAAGATAGACAATGTAAATATTATGCTATCTTAAACTCTTAATCTAATACTTGAAGATATTCTTGTCTATTTCATGAAATAACAGATAACAGTACTGCTTCTGGTTCCAAATATAATACCTTCAATATAGGTCAGTGTCTATTGATTGAAGAAATGGATTGCTATATCTCACCTAATTATTGCATGATTTGCCCATTTATGGCAAAATGTGAATTATTATAAGTTCTATATTGTTACCACAAGAGACAATCAAATGAGATATTTCTGTCATTTAATTTGATAGGCTTAAAATGATAATGCAATTGGGCAACATTGTTAAGTAAATTTTGTAAAGAATAAACCACATCTCAAAGAAATATAGTACATGTGATGCAGAAACTATAGCAGAATATGTGCCTCTGAAGATAGGTTGCATAGGTAAGTTAGCTAAGAATTGTTATTGTTTTGATCTATTATTTTCAAATATTCAACACATCCCCCTAAAGCCACCACATAGAAACTGGGCATAGAGTTCTTCTAGAATCTGAAATTACCAAGACAGAAACCACAGTAGCCATATTCTTAAGCAATAAAACTATGATTGATCATACTTGGCAGCCTGAATATTTGCTCACCAAACTTGAACTTGACAATATACAAATCAACTAGCACTTTTACAAAATACCTACTTTAGAAAAAATAATGTTGTGCAGATAGCCTAAGCTCCATGGCAATAGATGAATCTAAGCATGTTTTAAATATTTAAGTCACACAGAAGTAGTAAGCAAAGAAGGAAAGGAAAGGAAAAAGAGATCTAAATACATTCAATTTAAAATATGACATTTGCATTCCTGCCTGACAAGATGCTTGACAAAGTCAGGCAATCTAAAAAATAAAGTGATACATAAATTTGGAGAACTATAAAGAATTGAAAAAGGAAGCTATGTATTCAGAGATGCTATGGGATTACAAGTCTGGAATGGTGTGTGACGTAGTAGTAGTAGTAGTAGTAGTAGTAGTAGTAGTAGTAGTAGTAATGCCAAAAATAAAATTCTGAACATGATAGGTGAGTTCTGGCAATGAGAAATTATGAATTCCCCCCAATATACTTTTTCTTTAACTAACAATACTGGCTTATTAGCTTTGATTCATGATTTGATGTGATAAAAAGTATTTTAGGTGACAATATAAATAAATATAAATAAAGGTGATGGTATAAAAAATGCTTATTTGCATTTTCTAAGAAAAATGCAAATAATGTAATCTGAAGATTATTCTAGACTACAAATACAGAAAGGACATGTTTCCTGCTACACTCAGAACTGTGTGGTATCTTCCTTTCCTTTCCAAATGCACATTACCAAATATAGGTTGGAATTTCTCCTGTTTATTTAAAAAGGAGAAAAAAAGGAAAAAAGATATATAACTACCGATTAATGATTTTTAAAGTAAGGGATCTTAGTTTATCTTAAATGATTGCAGTGGATCTATTCAAACTTAATCTGGATTGAGAGTGTACAGAATAGAACTATTCAAATTTAATCTGGACTACAATACAATAGAAAACCTTAACCTCTTTTCTTTCAACAATGTTAAGGTTTAAAGTGAATTTCTCTAAAAATAAATATTTACAGTCTAATTAGGAATACAACAGCATTTTAAGATGCTGTATATTGCTGCAGTAGGAAAGATTATTATTATCATCATCACAGTTACGATAATCCAATAGCCACATTGTCTACAGTAATTTATAGGACTCGCAGTACTCCTATGAAATAAGCAAAGGAAACAGATTTTATTTATTTATTTCTCTTTTTAAAGTTTTACAATATATCTTGCTAAAATGCTATTTTTTAAAAATTACACACCCAAAGGCAATCATTACTAAATTCAGTTTTGGTAATCTTAGTGGAAAAAGAGGACTCACATGAGGTTGTTGGCTGCAAATGAAGGGGCAAATATCAACCAAGAAATTAAAAAAAAGACTTGCTTTGATAGAGTCCATTGTTTAAAAGATAAAACATTATCTTTAGGGATAGTAGATAATTTTTCATTCTGATCATTAATATACAGGTGGAAACTTAGTTATGTAGAGTACTGGATTTTTCACTTCTCAAAAAATACCAAGTTTACTAAAAATATTTTCAGAAATCTATCCAGGAGCTAATTGAAGGCTGTACTTGCCACCATTAATATTAGAGGGAAAAAATGTGAGACTTCCTTGGGAATTAGATAAAGCTATAAGGAAATGCAAGGTTGTCTGCTATATTGGGAAGTAAAAAAAGAAAAAAGAAAAGAAACACAATAGAAAGCAATTTCTACATAGTTGCCAAATATCTACAGCAGGGGTCCCCAAACCTTTTACACAGGGGGCCAGTTCATTGTCCCTCGGACTGTTGGAGGGCCGGACCATTAAAAAAAACTATGAACAAATCCCTATTCACACTGCACATACCTTATTTTGAAGTAAAAACAAAATGGGAACGTACTATTTGGGGGGGGAAGAGGTCTGAAAGTCATATATGTTTATGTTTTGTTTTTAATTTTCTTTTGTTAACATCTGATTGGCTATACAAGGTTTTCTTGGTTTATAGAAAAATGTATAAAGGCGAAGGAAGCACTTTGGCATAATGGTTAATAAGTTAGAAAAATACATACAGTGGTACCTCGGTTCTCGAATGCCTTGGTTGTCGTACATTTCGGATACTGAACAAAATTTTCAGCAAAAATTTCCTTCGGTATGCGAACAAAAATTCGGATACCGAACAGCCACAGAAAATTTTGTTAATTATCCAAAATGTTACTGCCGGGGGTGGCTGCAATCCCGGCAGCTTCGGGGGGTTCCTTTCCTCAATGCTTTGTCTTGTTACCTGTAGGTAGCTGCACCAACTTTCTCCTTCCCGGTGGCGGCAATAGCGGCAGCTTCCCTTCGAGGAGCAACAGTGCCGGGGACGTCATGTGATGAAGGGAAGCTGCTGGAGCCATCTCAGCAGTTGCCGCCCTCCAGCAGCTTCCCTTCATTACATGACATTCCCAGCGCTGTTGCTACTCAAAGGGAAGCCACCGCCCTGGCCACTGCCGGGAAGGAGAAAGTTGGTGCAGCTGCCTACAGGTAACAAGACGAAGCACTGAGGAAAGGAGCCCCCTGAAGCTGCTGGGATTGCAGCCTCCCCCACCCTTCCTACAGCTTGGAGCGCTTAGACTATAGAACTCCTCAGATTTTTGATCCCATACGAAATAAAGAAAATAGATTTAATTGGTTCCCAGTGAGTCAACAGGGGCTGGGAACCAATTAAATCCATTTCCATTATTTCCTATGGGATAAATTAATTCGGTACTCAACCAAATCAGTTCTCGACCACACTTCTGGAACGAATTGTGGTCGAGAACTGAGGTACCACTGTACATTTTATACATTGTGTACATTTTAAAGGAACATTAAGGAGGGAATTTAATTTTAAAAAAAGTATGTACCTGGATGACAGCATTAGAAAAAAAAAACCTTTTGCAACTTTTTTGATGATTGATATTAGTTGCTAACAAAATACCACATTTTATTCATGGAAAATTAGATGGTAAACTGTATTGTTTGAATGTATGTTGAGAGAACAAATTAAAAAAATTACACCCCCCAAAAAAAGTCCTTCCTCCCTCCATCCCTCCATTCATTTCATTATTCCTTCCTTCCTTGTTCCCTCCATTTCTTCTTCCTTCCTTCTTTCCTTCCTTTTCCCTCCATTTTTCCTTCCTTCCCTCCCTCCCTCCTTCCTTCCTCTCCTTTTCTCTCTCGCTTTCTCTTGCTTTCTTTCTCTCTCGGCAGGCCTTCCATTACCTCGGGTGAGATGAGATTGAGGGGGACATTCTCACTGCTGTCACTCCAGCTTCAAATGCGGAGGTGCCTCAGTGAGCAGGCATAGAGACTGACCATCTTCTCCGGGCGCAATCCCCACCTTGGCAGGAGGCACCAGTGAGAGACACAGGAAGTTGGGAAGCAGAGAGAGCTGCTGACGTCCCAGCAGTGCCCGCCGCAGATGGGCCACTGCCGCCCCTCTTTGAAGTTTGTGGCAGATTGCTCAACCTCCCCACCCTCCCAGGCGCATGGTGGGCTGGCAGTGGAATGGGGAGCTCGTGTGCATAAGTGCGCATGAACCTTCCCTGGTGCAAGAATTCCCCACAATTTCCTTGCTGCTCCCCACCCCAACTCCGATGCCCAGATCCCCAGTGCGGCCTTGGAAAAGAGTGCGCAGGGGGTTGTTTTTGTGTGTGCGGCCACACGCCTTACAGGGGACATTGGCATGGTCCCCAGACACAGCTGGAGAAGCTGGTTTCTCCTGGCTTACAGACTCACCCACGGGCCGGATAAATGGCCCCAGCGGGCCGCCACTGATCTACAGTATGTCTATGAAGGATTTGAGTTCAGTTTGAAGAAGACTCTGATAACAACAACAGCAGCAACAACAACAGAGTTGGAAATAACCTTGGAGATCTTCTAGTCCAACCTGTTGCTTAGGCAGGAAACCTTACACCAGTGATGGCGAACCTATGGTATGGGTACCACAGGTAGCATGTGGAGCCATAACTGCTGGCACACAAGCTGTTGCCCTAGCTCAGCTCCAATGTGCATGTGTGTGCCAGCCAGCTGATATTTGGCTCACACAGAGGCTCTGGGAGGACATTTTTGGCTTCCAGAGAGTCTCCGGGGAGATGGGGGAGGGCATTTTTACTCTCTCCTGACTCCATGGAAGCCTGGAGCCTGGGGAGTGTGAAACAAAAGCCTACTGAGCCCACCAGAAGTTGAGAAACAGGCCATTTCTGGCAGGGGGCCTCTGGAGGGCTGTGGAAGATATTTTCCCCCTCCTCAGGCATTGAATTATAGGTGTTGACACTCGTGCATGCACAATAGCATGCACACATGTTCTTTTGGCACCCAAGGGAAAAAAGGTTCGCCATCACTGCCCTACACTATTTCAGACAAATAGTTTAAAACTTCCAGTGTTGGAGCATTCACAATTTCTGGAGGAAAGCTGTTCCACTGATTAATTGTTCTAACTGCCGGAAATTTCTCCTTAGTTCTAAGTTACTTCTCTCCTTGTTTTGTTTCCACCCATTGTTTCTTGTTCTACCCTCAGATGCTTTGGAGAATAGGCTGACTCCTTCTTCTTTGTGGCAACCTCTGAGATATTGGAATACTATGCTATCATGTCTCCCTTGGTCCTTCTTTTCATTAAACTAGCCATGCCCAGTTCTTGCAACTGTTCCTCATATGTTTTAGCCTCTAATCCCCTAATCATCTTTGTTGCTCTTCTCTGCTGCACTTTTTCTAGAGTCTCAACATCCTTTTTGCATTGTGGCTCATGTCTGACTTATTTCATTTATAAACCATATAAATAATTCTGCTATTCCTGAAGTTCGTTTCTAGGTAGGAAGTTTAGCCATTTTTTGTTTTAGCCGCAACAACAACAACAACAACAGCAAATCAATGAACAATAATACTTGATATATATTATTTCCAATATGATTGTAAGAATTTAGCCGGTTGTCACTTTAGAATAATTCATTATATATTTATAATGTTCAAAGGCAAATGATGTTGACTATGTATTTTGAAAGATTATGATTCAGGTAACAGAGAGATTTCAACTTGGGCATCTTCATGTTTAGACAAATGCTAAGTAGCAAAAATAACTTTTGAAAATCTTAAGGAGAAGAGACTTTTCTTCAGTCAAAGGAATAAAAACCAGAGCAAGGTGACAAGTATGTTATTGAAAGAAAGTCTGGATAAATAGCACATAATACTCAGTATGCTATTCAAACTATAATGGAAGGGTCCCCATGGTTTAGAAAAATGCTGGCCAAACTGTTCACAAAAAGTCTCTCATTCAGGACAACAAACCACTGACAAGAATACTGCTTGTCCTTTTCAGGGAATACTCATTATTACACTTATTTACCTTTAATCACCTTTTTTGGGAAAATAGATACATATATTACTGGGTTGCATCATCCCATAATTTAAATCTCCTAATATGCGTTTAAAGCCCATTTAGGACACCTTCTGTTTTTCTCTTAATGGACAGTGTCACATTCTCAGACTGAAGCAGATAGGTTTCAGTCAGGTCCTCCATTCTCAAGGGAAAATACTTACCTGCTTATTGTCTAGATTGTCTGGCAACTCTCTATAAAAGGGCTGGCTCTCAGACAGAGCCTTTGCTGTAAATAGTTGCCAAATAAAGAGCAGGTGAAGCCACTTCTCTCTGCCTCTTCCATTCACCCTCTAGCAGCTAGCAACAGAAGTATTCAGAGAAACATCAATGGGTCATGATATACTCCAGCTACTACATTTTGTTGCAAGCTCTATTTATCTAGTCTAGTCTATCTGTTATTCTTATCTATCCAAAACTATTGTTACAAGGATGTCTATAATTGTCTTTTGTGGCTGCAAACATGAAAAGCTCTTTAAAAAAATAACAATGATCAGATTTTTATCTAAAATATATTAGGGACTGACAGTTGCCTTTATTTTGCTAGAAGATGCTTTCATACAGAAACTGTGCAATTTTATATTAAATCAGAAACACAGCCATAGCTCAAGATAACTTCTTACTGCTGGAGGCCACACAACTGTTGTCTAACAAACTGTGAAATTTTAAATTTATTGAAATATGTATCAGCAAAACATGATTAAAGATTATAATGACTTTCAGTATTCTCAGATCACTCCAGTACTTCAAGATTGTGGGTTCCTTTACTTCCTTCAACAGCACTTCAGGCTTTTTCCTGTTAGATTAAAAGTTATTTAGCTATTTATTTTATGCTAGGGAATCTCAGTCACTCTGGGTCTATTTGAAAGTATATAAAAAAGAGCTTTATAGAATTTGATGGTAATGATTATTGAAAAATGTAAGGCGGCCCTACTGTAGAAATCTTTAACAGATAAGATGTGGCAGACAAGTCTGTCAGTGATTATTGCTGGAACGGACTAAGCAGATGCACAGTTATTCTGCAAAATAATGCATGTCTTACTTTCTTGTGTATGGAAAAATCTGACTGATCACTATGGGGCAAAAAAAAAATCAGGATCAGGAGTAACTGAGGGTTTGAAGATATTTACACTAACTTAAAATGACCAGACGTCCCACTTTCAGTGGGACAGTCACATTTTTTGATCATTTGTCCCGTGTCCCACTCCGTTTGAAAAATGTCCCACTTTTTTTTCTCCCAAGCAGCCTCCTTGGGAAGAGGCTACTGCCTCACCCTCCCCACCCCTAGCCCAGCTTGGCTGGAGGTCTCTGCGGGGAAGAAGAGGACGAGGTCTCTCCATATGAGGAAGAAAAAGTGAGAGGGCCCACCAAGGTAAAGGGGTGCCACAGCGGGAGTGGATGAGGTGCACACTTGCTGAGGGGAGACGATGGGGCTGGGCAAAGCTTTGGTTGCCTCAGTGCTTCTGGAGGCAGTGGCCAGCCCAAGGGCGACATCTGGGCTTTTCTCTCCAGGCTGCACACAGTCCATCCAGGATCCTCAGGATCGGCCGAGGGGCAAGAGCAGCATTGCTTTCCCTCACCTTGGAACTGGTGGAACCTTCCTGAGTGTGCTTGGGGGCATCCTGAGGCAGGATGCTCCCCTCACCCACCCATTTGCCCCATGCCCTCAGAGCCTCCATTTGTCCGAAGGAGCATGTGGGAGGGGGGAGCTGGGGGCATCCAGAAGGAAGGAGCTTCCTGCTGATGGGTCTAGCTCGAAGCGGGGAAAAGGGGGGGAGGCCGGACAAGGCTGCCTTTGTGTCTCTTGAAATGAATGAGACTCAGACAAGGAGTACAAGATGGTTCCGTTTATTCAGCTCTCTCGAAGTGACTTCAGCAAGGAACGCATCTGAGCTGTCAGTGTCAAAACAGCCCTTTTTATACCTTTAAGGCTCGCGCCTAAAAGAAACGGGCGTGCGTCTTAGCCAATCAGACGCGGCCAAGGTTTATTCATAGTTTAAACAGTATTTACAAGATCTTTTCTTTTACAGAGTTTACATTGGTTATATACAGACTTAACATCTCTCTTGCAGGAGCTGGAGCACCTACTGAGCCCTGGGGAGGGAGATGGATTCATGTGGGGGGGGGGAAAGGCCCTTGTGGAGAAAGAGGAAGGAGGGGAGAAGAGGAAGCAAGAGTGAGAGGGAGGGAAGGAGGGGAAGAGAGAGGAAAAAAATAAGAGAAAGAGAGGGAGAAAGAGAGAGAAAAAAGAGAGAGGGAGAGAAAGAAAGAGAGAGGCAGCCAGGAGGGAGAGAAATGGAGAGAAAAGGAGGGAGGAAGAGAGAGAAAGAGAGAAAAAGAGAGAGAAAAGAGGAAAAAAGAAAAACAACAAAAAAGGAAAGAAAAAAAGAAAGGGAGAGAGAGACAAGGTAAATAGAAAGGGAGGGAGAGAGAAAGAGAGAGGGGGAGGGAAAGAGGGAGAGAGAGAGAAAGATAGAGAGGGGGAAAAAGAGAGAGAGCGAAAGGGAGCAAAAAAGAGAGGAAGGAAGGAAGAGAGAGAAGGAGGGAGGGGGAGAGAGAAAAAAAGAAAAGAAATGGTGTCATTTCTCAATGGTGTCCCTCTTTACCAATGCTAAAATTGGACAGGTTTGGCAAAGGGGCTAGGTGGTCCTCATAATGATCTATGGCAAATGCAGAACCTGATTGGACATTCTGCTGGTTCTTATCTTTCCCAACTGTGAAAGAATGGCAAGCCTTGCTGGTTGGCCTCTGTCTTTCAATAGCTGCCTTTTTTTAATCCTCACAGATAAACACATTCTTTTGATTTTCCAGTTTTCTGTGCACATAAACACTTCATGCATTCATTGCTTTAACATTAACCTATATTCTTCCCTTCCCCTCTCATATTGTAATGTCATACTAATACTATAATAATCAAAGAAAAGGGGAACAGATTGTTATATCATTCCTATTTTACAGTCTAAATCTAAGGAAATTTAAGCAAGGAGAAATTGATGGTACAGCCCCATGGAAGCAAAGTAGCATTGATAATTTAATCACTTATGCTTGTGTTCCAACTGAAAATTTCAGTAGAAAGAGTAAGGGAAATGAAACTTTGCAGTATTTGGACAAAGACAGGAAAGTAAATTGAGCACACTTTAGCCTTCAGAAATTTAAAGTGTGACTCTTGGCAGATATGTGGGTTGAATGGAATAAATATTTTCTAGACAAATAGAAAAATCTGGGGTGAAAAAGGTTTATTGACTTAATAAGCCATCACAAAATATATTTAAAAATGGAAGTTGTCAAAATAGTAAACAATGTCAGGCACATTTAGCCAGTTGGACCTTAGGTTGTCACTAGATTGGAAGGATGTTCTGCAGACTTTCTACTAAGAAGAGCTTAAGATGACCAAGGACAGAGCGCGGGAATAGAGTTCATTTATAATGCATGGAAGATAGCATCATCTATGACAGGTGGCCCATGTAGGCAATAGGACAAAAAGAAAATGTGCCTGTATTCTAATAATTTCTTTCACAAATACCAGAGGTTATTTAGAAAGCTATGGAATCAAAAAGTATGGCAGACGTGGTGACAGTAAAGCTATCCTGAATAGCTTTACATACAAAATGGTAATGTGATACATGAATTGAATTTATCTCTATTCTGACATAGCACAGAGACAACACTACTTCTATGGCTTTTTTAGCAAGCAAATATTATTTGTTCACAACAAGGGATGCCAACAATTATGGTGAAATGAAGAATTGGCAAGTCAACCTTGGAAATTGCTTATTAACAGCTTTTCAGCTATTAGAAACCTTTGACAGCACTATTCTTATTTCCTTCAAACCTTAGGAACATAAAATTTCAATTAAGAACTTAATTTGGGTGTGTGCGTGAATAGACAACAAAATGGTAATTAAAACTTTGATTTTAGAATGGATTGGGACAACTTGCTGCAGCCAACTCACAACTGCCAAGTTACCTTTGCAAACCCACTGCTTCCAAGTTTGTTTGTTTGTTTATTTATGATTTGCTTTGCTTTGCTTTGCTTTGCTTTGCTTTGCTTTGCTTTGCTTTGCTTTGATTTGATTTGATTTGATTTGATTTGATTTGATTTGATTTGATTTGATTTGATTTGATTTGATTTGATTCGAATGCAGCCCCTCTTCGTAGACTCGGGGAAGCTAATAACAATAATAAAAACAGCATATAATAAATTTAATATTTAAAATAACTAAAAACCCTTATTAAAAACCAAACATACCCACAAACATACCATGCATAAATTGTATAAGCCTAGAGGGAAGGAATATCTCAATTCTCCTATGCCTGACGACAGAGGTGGGTTTTAAGGAGCTTATGAAAGGCAAGGAGGGAGGGGGCAATTCTGATTTCTGGGGGTTGTCACATGCTTAACTTTCTGTGGAGACAATTCAGCATGGGTGGCCAGAGAAAGGCAAGTGAGTGGGTGTGCAGAGCACGAGCTTGTCAGAACAGCAATGATAAAGTGGGAGTGGCTGGGGATGTCCCATATTCATCTCCTCACTATGGTATCAGCTGCAAAGGTTCTGAGCCCGATGTGGTAGTAGCAGAAGCAGTGTGTGCCTAATGTGGTGACATCAACAACAGCAACAGTGACCTCATGCCAGCATCGCAGTGGCAACAGTGGTCTCTGTAAAAATGGGAAACCCCCAGCCACTGCTCCTCCCTACCAGCCACTCCAATGTGCTCTGTGCTTTGCCAAGCCACTAACTTACTTTCCCTCCTGGCTCTTCCTCTAGCTGCCTGTGGCAAGTTGTCCCTGTAGTGAATTGGCCATGTAGAGTTGTCTTGCAGTGACATGATGGCAGTGAGAGGCAACTTAGCAGTGGAAAGCTAACAGTGGTGAACTGGCTGCAGTGATGTGTCCTATAACCATTTGAGAATGTTGCAGATAAACCTGATATATGATTTTTGGAATTAATTATGAAGAATCTTTCCTTTGGAGAAATGTTTTTGCTTGTATTTTCACAGAAATGTGTGGCTTTAAAACTGGACAGCAGAGGAAATTCGATGAAAATAAAGATTAGAATTAAAGGAGCAAAAAGCATAAATTGAATGTCCTATTTATAGAAGGAAACAGCATTGTAAAATTAGAAATACCAATTTTTTAAAATTTGGATCAGAATAGTGTCAACAGTGATAATTGTATCCGTAGACTGTATCTAGAAGATGCTATGAAAGACAAATAAGTTCTACTTGACAAGATCAACACTGAGCTAAAAGTGGATTTACAAAAGAATGACATGAAAAAAATGTTAAGCTGAACATATGAAAAAAACAGCTGATGTCTTAATAATTTAAAAATATATTCAAACAATAAACCAAGAGAGTGACATGGATAATTTTTTTAGTTTTACAAAAGAGATTGTGAAAGTTCTGAAGAATTTCAAAATAAGGGACAGAGAAAAAAATGAAAAGAAAGTAAGTTCTACTTCATTATTGGACTAAAGATAGTTAATGAACTAATGAACTAAAGATAGTTATATCTTTAGTCCAATCAGTAGTCTACAATGGATCCAACTCCACATGGAAAGAAGTAAGCATCAGGGTATCACAAGGTTCAGTCTTAGGCCCAGTACTCATCAATATATTCATTAACAACCTAGAATAAAGGGGGAACTAATCAAATTTGCTGATGACATCACCCTGGAGGGGGTAGCCAATACCTCAGAGGATAGGCTCAAAATACAGAAGGATCTTGATATGCTAGTACTGTGGGCTAAAACTAACAAAATGAAGTTCAATGTAGAGAAAAGCAAAATCCTACACCTATGTAAGCAAAACCTAAGACATAAATACAAACTGGGTAAAACCACACTCAACAGTAGTAACTGTGAAAGAGATCTTAGAGTCTTGGTGGATAACAAACTAAATATGAGCCAGCAATGTGCAGCGGTGGTTAAAAATCTTAAGCTGCATCAAATCAGACCACACCTAGAGTACTGCATTCAGTTTTGGTCACCACACTACAAAAAAGACATTGAAACCCTAGAGAAAGTACAGAAGAGAGCAACCAGAATGATAAAGGGACTGGAAACCAAAACATATGAAGAAGGTTTGCAGGAACAGGACATGAATAGTCTAGCGAAGAGGAGGTCCAGGAGGAACATGATAGCAGTCTTCAAATACTTGAAGAGCTGTCACAAAGAGGAGGGGGTGGGGTCACACTATTTTCCAATGATCCAGAGGGCCAGACAAGGAGCAACAGATGGAAGCTGACCAAAGGCAGATTCAACCTGGAAATAAGGAAGAATTTTCTGATGGTGAGAGCAAACAACCAGTGGAACCGCTTGACAGCGAAGATTGTGAACGCCCCAACTCTAGACACTTTCAAAAAGAGATTAGACTGCCATCTGTCTGGGGTGATGTAAGGTCTCCTGCTCTAACAGGGGGTTGGACTAGATGACCTGCAAGTCCCTTCCAACCCTAGTAATAAAAAATATTTGTATCTCTTGTAATCCTTAATGGACTTTTACTGATCCAACTCAAAATGATGAAACTTTAAGGATTTGGTTATAGATGGGATATGGGAATAAAGAGATTGTTTGTTGTATCCAGGGATGGGTTGCTTACCGTTTCCTACCGTTGCACTGCATGCACACCACAACATTATGTGTGTGCTTGCTATGCATGTGTGCATGCATGCATCCCTAGTGTGCTTTTGCTTCTGTACATGTGTAGAGGGACAATTTTCCTTCTGCATATGCCCAGAGAGCCGAAAATAATATAAAATTATTTTTAAAAGATGGCGGCATGCATGGACCGCCAAAGACAGATTAGAGCTGTCATGCCAGAATTACGCAATTTGTGGGCCACTACTGGAGTAGAGTGGGGCACCGGACTGCACTGGTAGGAACTCACTACTGGTTGTATCTTAAGAGATGGGGTTAGTTATTAAATTGTTTATAGTTGTGATAAAAGTGGGAAATCTTTAGGTGTTCGGGGTTTTTTCTTTTTAGCTTTGCTCTTTCTCTTTTTCCTGTTTGCTCTGCATCTTTTCTCCTTTCTTTATATTCTTCTATTATTTGTATTAATTTTTGCTTTTGTGCTTATAATATTTAATTAAATTACTTTTTTTAAAAAACAGGCAAATAGTGATATGAACACAATGAGATCTGTATGTCATTCAACTTCCTGTTTCAAAGAGAACATTCATTCTAACCAAATTTGCTATTTTCTTTCCATTTTCTTCACCATTTTCAGTTCACTGTTTTATAGTTCCTTTAAATATATGGCTCCTGCCAATTTCATCACACCTTAATATGCAATAATAGCAGCATAGCATCGATGAAATGCAAGTGAAATACAAAACACCATAACGTTAAATCACATACTTTGGCAATGTGATTTTGATTGATTCTAGTCAATATACTACTGACTGGAATCATCATATTACCACCCTTGTAGTTTTACAACTTCTATTTTGTGCTAAACATATTGACTCTAAGAGACTTCTCCAATTACCTTTTATTACACTGCATCCTTTTATATCTAGTAATAAATCCTAGATAATTAACTTGCAGGATTCCTATGGGAGAAATTTTAGTTCATAAGGAGAAGTGGAAAGTAGAACAGCCATTCCCTGTGAAGTTTTAGTATATTTAGTATATCATGAGTTCTAGAAGAGATTATAATGAATCAGTAAATACTTTTAAACATGGCTTTATGGTTATAATTTTATAAAAAGAGATAGGAGTAAGCAAAAAACAGGATGGTGATACCTATGACACCATCAAAAGAGTTCAGGGGCATGTCCAGCCGACCATCATTGCTGGTTTGGTGAGTGGGCAGAAATTCCCGCTACTGGTTCAATAGAATCGGTCTGAATTGGCAGGAACCCACCTCTGCTAAAAACTGTAATCAAACTTTAATGTAGTCTCACCAGAATCAGGGGAAAATCTATGCAATCATTATTTATAGTATCAGAAAAATGAGTTGACTATATTATTACTAGGATCCTGATATTATATACCGTGTACCATTGATGCAACTTCTAGGAAATGTTTCACCAGTGTTATTTTATTATTGATCAGATAAAAGGTGTTTTATCATTTAATTAGAAAAGGAATTTGAGGAACCAGTGAAGTCCCAGTTGTAATATGTAGCTGCTGTTTCTCCAGTTACTGTTAGACAATCAACTTTTCTTATAATTATAGCATCCTGGGATTTTTGTTTACCTGCTACAGTCGGTAGCAGGTAATTATCTTTTCCTCCATGCTTATTTGAACTTTGATATGTTTTAATCCAAATTCTACAGGTAGTTCTTGACTTATGAACACAATTGAGCTCAACAGTTCTGTTGCTAAGTAAGATAGTTATTAAGTTAATTTTTCCCTGTTTTATAATCTTTCTCGCCATAGTTGTTAAGCAAATCATTGCATTTGTTAAGTTAGTAACTGGTTGTTAAGTAAATCTTGCCTCCCATTGACTTTGATTGTTAAAAGGTCGCAAAAGGTGATAATATGATCCTGGGATACTGCAACCATCAATAATACAAGCCAGTTGCCAAATGTCTGAATTTTGATCCCATGACCAGGGGGAGGCTGCAATAGTCATGAGAGTGAAAAACAATCATAAATCCTTCTTTTTAGTGGCTTTGTAACTTCAAACAGTCACTACATGAATTGTTTTATTGAGAACTACCTGTATTCATACTGGTTTGACATAATAGGCAGAAATTGTATTTTTGGTGGATGTATTTAAGCAGTAGTGCTCAACTTTTCAGGATATTCCCTCTCAATAGCAATGTCAAAATGTATTAAGCTTGATCAAGAAAACTTTTAGATTGCATTCTTACTTTTATTCATGATGGAATTACTAATTGGATCCATATGGTGCTGGAAATATAATTTTTTCTCCTACTCATTTTTGTATTCTTCCAAAGGTAACAAATGTTCCAAAATAATGTTAGGAATTCAAACAGATATATCTACAAGCAATATTGCTTTTCCCAATAAATCCTGGAAGTTAATTAATTGAAAATAATAGCTGTGAATATTAATTATGGAATAAAGGATAGACTGGAACAAATTGATGGGTACCCATCTGTACATGCCACTTGCCTGTAAATAAGATGTTTGCAAAAGAAAACGGTGACAGTCTTCATATCAGGGGGGAAAGCCTACAGGCACAAACAGCTTTCTCATTAAAATATGAAAAACAATGCTAAGGAAAATAATTTCTGTTGAAGACATGGCTTTTCATTTGAATACTAAACTGACAATGAATTTTGAAAAAAAGCATGATTTGTTTTTGTTCTGCCGGGCTCTATGGTATTAGTCTCCCGAAAATTCAAGGGTACAAATTTCAGACACATAAGATAATGGAGATTGGCTTCCTGGGCTCTGTGCTAAGCCCCCCTCTTCCAAGTCACCCCCACCTTCTTCTTCATCTGAGGAAACTGCACTACCTGACTCTGTTGGTAATAAAACAGGCCTATGACATGTTGATGTTTCCCCTGCATCCACCTCCACATTTCTTGGGGCAGGAGCTGGACCAGAGCCAACCACAACAGTTTTCATATTCTAAATTGCACACCCACTCTTCAACAGAAAAAGCAAATGAAAGGGAAAAAATGCCTCTACACCACCACCACCACCAATATATATATATATATATGATCCAACAGAAAGAATATATAGCCCCTCCCTAGTACAAAGCTGAAGGGATCAGATCTGATGGCCTAGAGGTTAATTCTATGCCTTACAAGACAGAAGCTGCCGGATCAAATCCCAGTAAGGTTATGGCTAGCTAATGAGGCCAGAACAAGGCCGAAATAGTGCTATTCTAGTCTCCCTTAATTTAAAAAATTCAGCAAAAACATGTGATAGAAAAACATCCCCAAAATATGAACAAGCAGGATGATACCTCCCGCCTACCAGACATTTGGAAACCAGCCCTCATTAACAAACGTATCCCAGCCATAGAAACTGAAACCAGACTCAGAACACACATTGCAAAACAACCAAGTAGCCTGCAAGCTCCAACTACTCAGGATATCACCCCTAATCCACAATCATTAACTAATCAGCATACCTCAGTTAAATCAATGACCCCAGGTGTTACCCCACTGACTCACCAGGAAGTTTCTACACAGCAGGCAATTGCTGAGCCATCAAACCACACCCAGCCACCAGTATTTATAGAAGGAAGGCAGCTCAGGTCTCGCTGTGTTCACCCTAGAGCAAGGACAGAGGCACCAGCCTGAAGATGGCAAATGAGACCTCGTCGAAACGTCACCAGAAATTTCTAAATCCTACACAGGAAGAAACCCGAATATGCCAAGACCGTCATATATATATGTCACATGTTTTTGCTGAATTTGAAAATTAAGGGAGACTAGGATAGATCTATTTCGGCCTTATTTTGGCCTCATCAGCTAGCCATACACACTGGGACTTGAACCTGCAACCTTTGCCTTGTAAGGCAGAGAATTATCCTCTAGGCTACAGTATCCAATCCCTTCAGCTCTGTACCATGGAAGGGTTACATTTTGTGTCGAATCATCCTGGTATATTGAAGGAACATCACAGTTCCTTTTTTGCCTCTCGGCCCTATATATATATATTGGTGATGGTGGTGGTGTAGAGGCATTTTTCCTTTTCATTTGAAGGACTACAGGTGCTGTAAAGGTAAAACATTACTGAATCTTTGGTGAAGGTCACAGGATTTTATGGCATCTCTTACTTTTCTATTCTGACCCTGATTTAGAATGTAATATCAAGTCTGTTATAAACTGGCAAAGGCAGTGAGGTTAAGTAGACAATTAATATCAGAACTTAACACTTAACCAATCTTGAATAGGCTCAGAAGAGATGCAGAGTCAAATCTGGTTAATATTAGAATGAGGATCTTTTAGGAAATGCTAAACTGAAGATTACGTTGGAAACAGAACATAGCACAGAAGAAGGTAGTGGCAAACTACTGTTTTGTTGCCAAGAAAATTGCAGACATGTTTTTAAATCTCCAGGAGTTCAGTTTGATTTAACACTGACTGTGCTTGTTTTTATTTTCAAACTCATTCTGAAGAAGAATGAGTTTGAAATTTAAGGACTTTGAATTCTTCAATGTATTCAATCTTATTTCAAGAGCAGTTTAAAATGTGAAGCAAGTAGAAATCAGATCTTCGCTAATAAAATTTTTGAGGTACCACCTGGAAAATTGAATGATAAAATGAATGGTTTATGCAATACTGTATTTCAAAACATCTGAATAAAATAAAAATCGGTCATGCAGGTACATATTGAAACTTTAATCTCTCAAACTGATTTGGATTTATGCATAAATATAGATTATAATAATAATTGCTGCAGCCTTTATTTGTAATACTTAGAGATTTCAATTAGGCAGTTATTCTTATAAATAAAATTTGTTTTGACTTAATTTTCAAATTAAACCATAGTTTTGTATTCTTGCAAAATGTGAGATGGAATACATGAGACTAAAGCTAGATATTGATTATTGTAAAGCTGAAATTTTCCAAAAATGCAATACTTTTATTGAGGCCAGATTGGTTTATAATCCAATATTGTGAATGATTATTCAGAATTAGAATCTACAGGAAATTAATCCTAGATATTAGATGTGTGCTGTTGAGCTAGAACTACAAGATTTTTAGCATAGATTTGCAACAATGTGAACCATGAAAAGTAAACATGGAAAACTTCTGTTGTTTGTATCTTCATAAAGTTTCTTTTTATTATTATAATTTAAATAGGTTGCTTGGTAGCTTTCTTTTTATTATTATAATTTAAATGGGTTGCTTGGTAGCTTTGTGAACCCAGAAATAATTGTGTTGTGTGAAAATAGTAGCAACAGAGTAGCCTTCAAAGTAAGTATGTATCTATGTCTTTGCAAAGGTGCTCATGGCATATTAAAAATGAAGACTAAACAAAAATTACCAAAATAAAAGAAGAACATTCTCTTTTGATGTAGTCCCCAGGGACTAATGGTAGAAGCTTTCTGGGTTTATTCTTTTTATCATTGGTTCAAGGTACATTAATGAAAAACTTTCCTCTATATGCATGGAAAGCAAGCTTAATCAAATTAGAATTGTATTTTAATGTTGTATGAGTAATAGTCTTGTCTTTATCATGAAGCTCATAGGGATTAATCAAAATTCCCTTTTCAGTTAGTTATTCAGGTTTCTGCCTACTGGCCTTTCACTTCTCCAGTTGTATAGTTTTTATTATATTTTTCAGACTTGTAATATATAAACTGTCACTTATTTAAGTTCCATCATTCCACTGGCACCTTATTCGTCTTTATGTTCTCTAATACAGAAGTCTACAAACTTGGCAACTTTAAGACTGGTAGACTTCAACTCCCAGAATTCTCCAGCCAGCTGTCTAGAAAAGTCTGGGAGTTGAAGTCCACAAGATTTAAAGTTACCAAGTTTGGGAACCCCTGCTCTAATACATGTTTCCTGATAAAATGATACAAAAGGAGTTTGATATAATTAAAAGTTAAGCTTTAGTAAGGCTGTTTTGAATCTCTCAGTAGAATAAGAAATAAAGAATGCCTGGAGAAAAGCAAAAGGGAATGAAAAGGTATGGTTGTTAATTTATATAGAGTCCTGTATAACATTAGAAAATAATAACAAATAGAATTAAAATGTTATTTAATTTTATTTGTTTATTTAGTTTGTCAAACATGTACGAGATAACAGGTATCTCTGTTAAACATGAACATGTTCATGATAAACATGAACATGAGCACATGAAATTAGTACAAATAAATGGGGACAGTAGATGCACTTATGCATTTATAGACTTCTTAAGGAATGGTGTGAGGTCCATGGTTTAAGGTTAAAGCTTGGGGGTTTGAGGAAGTAACAATGGTTACAGCATTCCAGGCATTCACCACTCTATTGCTGAAGTCGTATTTTCTGCAGTCAAGTTTTGAGTGGTTTACCTTGAATTTGTATCTATTATTTGCCTGTGTATTATTGCAGTTGAAGCTGAAGTAATCATTGATAGGTAGGACATTATAGCAGACAATTTTGTGTACTATGTTTAGGTCAGACCATAGGTGGCCTAGTTCAAGGTAGTCCAAGCCCCAAATTTCAAGCTTGGTAAGGTATTTTATTGTGAGCAGAGAAGTAGAGTGCTCTTCTTGTGAAATACTTCTGGACCCACTCAGTTGTATTAATGTCCACTAAACAGTGTGTATTCCAGGCAGGCTTGCTGTATTTGAGGATTGTTCTGGCAAAGGTTTTGTATGCCCTAGTTAGCAGTACAGTGTTTCCAGAGAAGAAGCTTCACAAAATTATGTTAACAACAAATTATGTTAATAGATCAACAGATGATGCTGTTAATATGGCTCTACACTACATCCTACAACATCTTGAATCTCCAATGACCTACGCTAGGGTCCTCTTTGTAGGACCCATCATACCAGACATTCCCTTAAGTAAACTAAATCAGCTAGTGGTACCTGAACACACTTGTAAGTGGATCACAAGCTTCCTAACAGACAGAAAGCAGCAGGTGAAGCTAGGAAAAATCACATCAGATACATGTATAATTAGCACAGTCCCCCCCCCCCCTGAGGCTGTGTACTCTCACCACTTCTTTTCTCTCTATACATCAATGACTGCATCTCAAATGATCCATCTGTTAAACTACTGAAGCTTGCAGGTGATACAACAGTGATCGGACTCATTTCAGACAATGATGAATCCGCATATAGATGGGAGGTTGAACAACTAACCTTGTGGTGTGACCAGAACAATCTAGAACTGAATACACTCAAAACTGTAGAAATGGTGGTGACCAGAACAATCTAGAATTGAACACACTCAAAACTGTAGAAATGGTGGTAGACTTTAGGAGAAACCCCTCCATCCTTCCACCTCTCACAATACTAGATAACATAGTATCAACAGTAGAGACCTTCAAATTTCTAGGTTCTATCATATCTTAAGATATGATCACCTAACATCAAAACATCATCAAAAAAGCACAACAAAGAATGTTCTTTCTGTACAAGCTCAGGAAGCTCAAACTGCCCAAGGAGTTGTTGAAACAGTTCTACAGAGAAATCATTGAATCTGTCATCTGCACCTCTATAACTGTCTGGTTTGGTTCTGCAACCCAACAAGACTGACACAGAGTTCAGAGGATAATCAGAATTGCAGAAAAAACAATTGCTGCTAATCTGCCCTCCATTGAGGACCTGTATACTGCATGAGTCAAAAAGAGGGCAGTGAAAATATTTACTGACCCATCACATCCTGGACACAAAGTTTTTCATCTTCTACTCTCAAAACGTCATTACAGAGCACTGCACACCAAATCAGCTAGACACAAGAACAACCCCCCCCCCCCGAACGTCATCATTCTACTAAACAAATAATTCCCTCAACACTGTCAAATTTTTACTAAGTCTGCACTTCTATTTCTACTAGTTTTTTGTTATCATTCCTATCATCCTTTTCCTCCCACTTAGGATTGTATGATTGTAACTTGTTGTTTGTATCCTAAGATTTTGATTAATATTGATTGCTTCTTCATTGCTTATTTGACCCCCATGACAGACATTAAGTGTTGTACCACATGATTCTTGACAAATGTATCTTTTTTCTTTTATTTACACTGAAAGCATATGCACCCAGACAAATTCCTTGTGTATCCAATCACACTTGGCCAATAAAGAATTCTATTCTATTCTATTCTGTTCTGTTCTGTTCTGTTCTGTTCTGTTCTGTTCCGTTCCGTTCCATTCCATTCTATTCTATTCTTAATGCCTTTTTGGCAATACTGTTATAGTGAGCTCTGGGGCTTAGATCGTTTGAGATGACTACACCTAGGTCCTTGAAAGAGTGAGGTCATCTACAAGCAGTGAAGGGCTGCAAAAAAATGTACTACCATACTGTGTGTGTGGCTTATTTTGTGGGTGTGGCTTGCTGGCTATGTGACTAGGTGGGAGTTCCTTGATGATCATGTGACTGGGGGTGCCTTAAAGGTCATGTGATTGGCTTAAAAGTGGCCAACTTGATGTCACTCATGTCAAGGGTTTGGGTTAGGATTAGGGTGCCTGGCCTCTTCTCACCTCAAAGAGATACAGTTTCCCTATCTATTTACTATTACTGAACATCCAAAATATACTATGTAAATATTCTATGTATATATGCCATATGTGTACATAATTATTACCCACAAGCACACAAAAATATACATTATCTACTATATAAAGTGTATGTATACACACGCATGCACAGCTCTTCTAAAGTTATACACATTCAACCTCATTTATTGCGATAGGAAAAACATGCCCAGAAGGGAAAAAAAAGAAAAAAAACACAATTTTTTTCTACTGGTTCTGCGTACCTAACCGTACCCGTAGGAGATCATCACTGTCTACAGGGTCATATCTGCCCAACATGTATTTGGTGTTCTGATTTTTTTTTTTTTGCAGAACATTTGTTAGTTGAGATTTGGAGTTGCTAATTGTTCAACCATTCTGTGACATAGTCAGAGTCACTTTTAGGGCAGCAGTATTGTTAGTGGTGTTAAATAGTTTTACATCATCAGTGAAGAGGACACAACTGCTTATAATATGATCACAAAGGTCATTTATGTAAAGCAGAAAGAGCATGGGGTCTAATATACTGCCTTGGGGGACACCTGCCCTGTTAACTGTGCAGGGTTTGATGGAGCGCTCCCTATTTTGACTATTTGTTGCCTGTTTGACAGAAAAATGGCTATCCACTTGTAGAGGGATCTGAAAATGCCATAAGAGCTTAGTTTTAACAGTAATTTATTGTACTGAATCAAAGGCTTTGCAAAAGTCTATGTGAATTGTATCTATTTCTTTATCCTGGTTGAGTTGTGTGGTCCAAATGTTTCTGCAGTGTAGGAGTTGCAGATTACAGATTACTGCAATACTAAAAACCAAACTGAAATGTTAATGTTAAGCAACGGTTTGCAATGTTACCTAGAATGAATGATAAATATCAACAGTGATAAATATAAATATTTATAGATAAAGTTAATATTCACAATAATTCCCAACATTAAAAAAAACACTATTAATAAGAACATTGACAATATAATATGTTTCTTTTGAATAGTTACTACATTAGCAAAGCATACACATGCACACACACTTTAAACTGGCACCTGAGATTTTGGCTGTAGAAAAAGGAAAAATGACACAGACAGACTAAATGCATCAAGGTTGCCAAATAACTGAAAGACAGTTGTAATGAAGGAAATTCAGCAAAAATAAAAAGTAGGTTGGAAAAAGTAATTTTGCCTTCTGCTGCCCATTTAATATATTCTTGGATATTAGATTTCAGTATTAGGCTAAGAATCCCATCACTCCTCCAATCAGTTATAGAAATAATAACATATTGACAAGGGTTGAAATTAAATTTTATTGCCTACTATGTCATTTCATATATTTTCAGCAATGAAAAAATGGATACTTCAATATGAATGGATACTGGGATATGAAGCTGATTTCATATTGAAGCTTGTGTGACAAGAAAGAAGGGATTCAGGATCTACAGAAACCATTACTGAACCCCATCTGATATCTGTTATATAGATTTTGCTCAGAAAAGCCCCCATCCCCGGCTGTGTGCAATTATGTTCACTTTATATATAGATTAGGCTGCAAGTTCCAAATTTTTTGAATACCTTATGCAAAGTAAGTACATGATACCTAGACAAGGGGTGTGCAGGGCCGAGGGGTGTGCATGGCCCTTTTCTGAGAAAAATAAACAAATAAGTATTATTTTTTTCATTTCATTTTTCATTTGTTTGTGATCAGGAATGTTCAAAAAGTATTCAAAAAAACATTTCCAGTTGCTAAAAACAATCTTTATTTAGTCCGGGTCAAATAGCCCTCGGAACAGTACAAGTGTATAGTCTTTGAGAACAGTACATTAATTTTTTCATTTCATTTTTCATTTGTTTATGATCAGGAATGTTCAAATTAGTATGCCAATGCCAAAGGTATTCAAAAAATTGGAAATTTGAAGCCTAATGTCTATATAAAATGAAATAATTGCACACAGCCGGGGGAGGGGGAGCTTTTCTGAGCAAAATAAATTGCACACAACCGGGGGAGGGGGAGCTTTTCTGAGCAAAATAAACCAAAAAGCATTAATTTTTTCATTTCATTTTTCATTTGTTTATGATCAGGAATGTTCAAATTACCAGTATGACAATGCCAAAGGTATTCAAAAAATTTGGAATTTGCAGCCTAATCTATATATAAATTGAAAAATTGCACACAGCCTAGGGGTGTGGGTAGCCCTTTTCTGAGAAAAATAAACCAATAAGCATTGATTTTTTTCATTTCATTTTTCATTTCTTTATGATCAGGAATGTTCAAATTAGTACACCAGTGAAAAACATATTCAAAAAAACATTTCCAGTAGCTAAAACCTACCTTTTTTTTAGTCTGGGTCTAAAAGGACCCGGAACAGAACAAGTGTATAGTCATTTCGCCCAGCAAAAACTAAACAACCAAACCCCCCCCCCTTTAGAAAGAACCCCTCAAATGAAACAAAGTCATGTAATTTCAAGTTTCAGATATACAGGGAAATTTTTTTACAGGGTCTCAAACTTTGTTTTGGGTCTAAAAGGACCCAAACAGAACAGCAAGGTTAAAGAATGGTTGTAGGTCGAGGAATATTAAACCTAGGATTATAAAAAAATATAATGCATCCAACAAACTTTTTAATCTTTGTATTTGTCTAATTTATTTCAATGATGTATAAAACTTGAAATGTAGAATTCTATTCCAAAAAAAATGGAACAGGATACTTAATTAGGGTTTCTGATAACCTTTTTTGCATTCTTTCGAACAAAGCAATCTGTTAGTGAGATCATTATTTATATCGATCTACATGATTTCATTTATAAAAATAGTTTCTTGGGAACTTTGTTTAAATTATAAATATTCATTTAGGTGTTTCCTTTCCTTGGATTCTAATTATTAATACTTTTAGCATTTATCTGATTTAGTAAAAAGAAAGAAGCAAATTTTTAATTGGTTATTTTTTTAATATCTTCATTTTGCAGATATCTATTGTTAATACTCCAGCGTAATAATACATCTGAGAAATTTGACTCATTTATCTTTTCCCCCATTGTTTCATTGCAGCCAAATGAAACTTGTATAGTTAATAGCTACGTAAGATTCTGCCTCTTCTCAGATGTTATTGCCTTTTCTGTTTCATTCACTATGTGCAAGTCTCCCAGATTTCCATTAAACAAGTTGAAAGAAGGTAATTCAATTCCTATTAAAAGGTATAATTGTTATAGCATCATGCTTTGCTGAGGCCTTGACATACCGTTTTCCATTAAACGTAGGGGATTTGGTGTTCATTACATTGAAGGCTTACTTATTTCCCCCCTCAACTTAGAGGAATGTATATAATCATTAAAATGTGTGGAAAAACATTCAGATATTAATTTCTATTGTTATATGGGAACTTTTTCCAATGGGCAGAAACATGTTGTTGAGGTAAATGTAGAATGATATTCCCTCTCCCCACCCTCTTTCCACAATTGTAGTTGTCTAAAGTGACAATTTCTTCTGGCCTCAGAGATAGAGCCTCTTGTATGTGTGTGTGCAGAGCATCCTGGTTTGTTTCAATATCCAACATCAGCAGGGTACTATTGAGTCTAATAAGTAAATTTAAGTTTGTTGAATGGATTTTGTATAAAACACATCCAGCCCTATAGTGATGGTATACTTAATTAAAGCTATGTAAAATGCTATTTTTGCCCTGAAGGTCTATTTAAAATTCTGTGTACTCCTTCCAAATTTCCTCATAATAGTGAACAATCAGAATAACTAGCTTCCAACTTTTCATTAAAAATGCCTCATTAAAGATTTCTTTTTTTTTTACATTCAATTCATATCTTTTGAAAATAAAAACTGATATATGGTAACTGGTCTATGGTATTAAAAATTAAAGATAGGGCTTTTAGATCAAAGCTCTACAATATGGAGATAGTAAATGCTTATATACTTGATTGTTCTAAGCTTAATTTATTCTATGAAATATATTTGACAGTGATGTGGAACTACATTAGCAATTTCAGATTCAAATCTTTACACATAGAAATTTATTGATGACTTTTTACAAGTTACTTTCATTCAGGTTTGTGTATATGGGTGTGTGAAGAAAGAAATTTGAAGAAGAAATTTATGTATATTACATTGGTTCCTGGAGGCTGTCTGGTGCACAGGTTTATGGAATTAGTAATTATATCAATTATATAAATACATACATTACATGTTTTTTTTATTTATCTGTAACTTCCCATTACAAACAAATGACTCATGGTGGTGAACACTCATAAAACAATTAAAAACTATTAGCACATATTACAAAGTTAAATATATATAGCTACTGAGAAAAAAAATAGCCCAGTGATGGCAAACCTATGGCACGGGTGCCACAGGTGGCACATGGAGCCATACCTGCTGGTATGCACCAACTTCCTCTTTTTTAATGCAGAACAAAAGATGACCTTGGTTCAAAGAAAGGAATTTGTTATGGCTAGTAGATTTAGATTTATTAGATTTGTATGCCACCCCTCTCCCAAGACTCGGAGCAGAAGTAACTTTCCCTCTCACTCACTACCCCTCCCAATTCCCCTAATGCTGTACTACTGTGGCAGGCCAAAGTATCTAACTCCACATGATGACTTCGACCTGACACAAGTCTTAAAGTTGCCAAAGTTGGAGATCCCTGTTCCAAAGGGGCTATTGCAAAGAAGATACATCTTCTAGTCCTTCTTAGCCAACATTCTTTGACTGAAAGGACTAATATCATAGCCAATTTTAAATGCTCTAGAAACCAATTTAAGTCATACAAAACACATTTATGATGTATATGATGCTGAACATTTATTTTCATCCATTTTAAACTTAGTGAAAAAGAAATTACCTAAATGTTAACCACCTAAGAGAAGAATTAGCTTAACATTTATTGCAGACAAAAAAGTAAAAGAGAAAGAAAATAGAAGAATGAATATTACTTTAAAAGAATTTTGAACATGTCAAGAAAGATGACACAACAAATACTGTATTTTTCAAAAATCTTTTGACAAATTCCCTTTTGTAAAGGACAGATGGAAGATAGAAGCTCTCAAGGATAAATGCTATTATTAAAAACAAGTTTGACACATCAATTACAAATTCTCACAATGGAAAATTCTTATTATTCTTATTGAATATTATTTTATAAACATATTCATGCATTTATATTCCATTTATGTAAATATTTATATTTTAAATATTTTATGAATGTATAAAATTGTAATAAATTTATTTAAATTTATTTATAAAATTTATACTAGAGTTTTCATGAAACACTGTATGATATGATATGATATTTTTTGACACCAGTGTTACAAATTGGAACTGAACAATGAGTGGCTGAATTTTCTGAACTATTCAGGGTGATAAAATCAAACACGGTTTTGAAGAACTCTAAAAGTTTCTCTCCAAACTGTGTGCATACATTTCAAGACAGTAAATGCAATTTTAGGTGAGCAAGTATAAGGTGTGCAAGTTGTCAAATCAGTATAAAGTTCAGTTGCATTTGTGCGTGTCATTTGAAGTAGTTGTGATTTAACAGAAAAGAGATTTTGGCATCACTGCAGGCAGTTCAATGGAAAGGTTGACTTAGTTTGTAGCTTCTGCAAAATAAATGCACTTTTAAAAATTGTTGCTGTAAGTCTAAATTTCAGCAGGATGCCATCTGTACATGACAAGAATATAGCTGTGAAATCTCCTATTTTCAAACAGTTACTTTTTGCTCAGAAGATAAAAAGTATATGCTACCAACATACGTCAAAGCAATAACAACTTGTGAGATTCATGTTTGTCATGGCTGGCATGAAATCCTGAGTTGCTCCAAACTAAGGTGAATATGGCATAGAATATTAAAATTGTCCACTTATGTAGAATATCAAGTCCTCCACTGCCCTTAACTTTAGAATAAGTGGCAGAACAATCATTAATGCCCACAATAGCAAGTCAAGTCATGAATGAAATATGTAATATTCTGCAAGCGGTTGACATCCAAGAAAAGTACCTGAAAGCCAGAAGACAGTTCAATTTGATTAAATGGGGGAGAGAATAAGAAGAAAATAAAACAGGCAATATCCTGGTTCTATTTTTATTTCCTACCATATTTTATAATATGCCTGTTCATTTGCTACATTTCTGAACGAAGATATTACAAAAGTATTCATCATTCTATTAAGTATCTATGTTCATTTTGTTGTCCAAACTTGGGAGAATCCGTTATTTTATTCATTTCCTTTTATCTTCAGAAAAGAAAAAAAAATTCTCACCTTTTAAATAAATAAACTGAAATTTAATATTGCAACTCTCAGCAGCAGCAACAACAAAAAATAGATCCACATACCGGTATATTTTGAAAAAATACTGTAGGTGAAGAGAAGGCAACTTTTCTGGATATTAAGCTAATATTATCCAGGTGTTTTTATGCGATAATAGCAGCATAGTTGATAAATACTGTGAAACTGGAGATAAACCTGCAGCTGCTACCAATCTTTTGTTAATGATAAGTTTCCACCAGACATTATGAGTCACAAAAATACTGTTTTTCAAGTGTTGTTTTTACTAGATATTGCATAATGTATAACTCATGTGCATATTTTTTTTAAAAAAATAGTTGTTTAGTCACTGGCGTTTTGTATTTATACAAAATATGCTCTCAATATTATATAGAGTGTTGAGTTCAATGAAAAGTTAAATATTTTTGTTCATCTTTGAGGTGTTTGGTCTAGATTAGTGTTTGCACATATTTTCTGAAAATTCTCTAAACAGATCAGTAAAGAGTAAAGAGAAAGTATTGTTTGCTAAATTTCCACTAGAATGTTTTATTCAGTTTTCACACTAGATACCACATTTTATTCATGGAGCTTGCCTTTATTCACTGTGCATGAATAAAAAAATAGTCATGCACAAACGCACAAAGA
The DNA here is from genome assembly GCF_031021105.1 of Erythrolamprus reginae. Taxonomy (NCBI): domain Eukaryota; kingdom Metazoa; phylum Chordata; class Lepidosauria; order Squamata; family Dipsadidae; genus Erythrolamprus; species Erythrolamprus reginae. The sequence continues at coordinate 32,060,196 of NC_091956.1, read as the reverse complement.
CTATTCTCTGAAAACTATGGGAATGGTAGTACTGATGAACATTCTTTCTCTTCATTTTTTTTCCATTTCACCAACTTAAGATATTTTTTCTTGATACTATTGTAGTAGGAAGGAGTGGGGGGACAGATATTTCATTTCAATCTATCACTTTTATCTTAGAGACCCATTTTTGGTGTAGTGTTAAGGCATGAGGCCAGAAATCAAGAGATTGAGTCCTAGTCTCATATTTGACAAAGTCAGTTGGGTGACCTTGGGCAAGTCACTACATTTCAACCTTGGGAAAGAAGAAATAGCAAACTATTTCTGAAAAACCTTTCCAAGAAAACTTCTCTAAGAATTATACATATACTTATACGTATATGTATATGCAGTGAAGGGCTACCAAAAAGTTTACTACCACACTGTGGGCATGGCTTATATAGGATGCCCTGCATTTCTTTCAACTTCTTTCAGTGCAAATTGGGTGCTCTGGGATGGAGCTCCATTTTCATTACCCCATTTAATTCCCCCCCATCTGGGTAGCAGCCCACCCCTGTATATATGCATACACATACACTATATGTGAAAAAGGGTTAGGCAGATGTGCAAAAATGTTGTAAATTAAGAATGCTTTTGGAAACGAAAGTGTTAATAATTTATTTTTATCCATTAAAAATGGAAAATAAATGAACAAAACACTAATCCAAATCAAATAAATATGAGCACCCTTTGCCTTCAAAACAGCATCAATTCTTCTAGGTACACTTGCCCATAGTTTTTGTAGGAACTCGACAAGGTTTCTTCAAGATTGTTCCAAATATTTTTGACAACTAACTACAGATTGTCTGTCTTTTCGTGTAATCTCAAATAGACTCAATAATGTTGAGATCAGGATACTGTGGGGGCCAAACCATCATTTTCAGGATTTTTTGTTTTTTTAAGATAGTTCTTAACGACATTGGAGCTGTTGTCCTGATACATAATAAATTTGGGGTCAGTCACACACCTCTCTGAAGGTATGGCATAATGGAGAAGTACTTGCCTGATTTTTCAGCATTAAGGACATAATTGATCCTGACCAAATCTTCAACTTCAGAAATACAATCCCAAACTTGCAAGGAAACTCCATCAAGCTTCAATGTTGCCTGCATCATTATTGCACTGCTGTCCAAGCCCTTCAGCAAACATATTGCTTCCTGTTACCACCAAATCTTTCAGATTTTGACTCCTCAATCCAGAACACCTGCTGCCATTTTTCTGTACTCAAGTTCATGCATAGTCAAGTCGCTTAGCCTTCTTTCCACATCAGAGGTATTTTTGGGGGGCCACAATTCTTCTATAAAGACTACTTCTGGACAGAATTCTCTGATGGGTGTACCTGGGTCTTGTTGGTTTCGAACAGTTCTGTGCTAGTGGCACTCCTTGACATCTTCAACATGAAGGGGAAATAAGCATAACATATCTTTCCTCTGCTGCATTATGTTTCCTTAGCCAACCACTGTGTCTTTGTGTTTCTTCTAAAAAGTTTGAACAGCACATCTTGAAACCTCAATCTGTTTGTTTGTTTGTGTCTGCCTGCCTGCTTGTCTGTCTAGCTAGCTATATCTATTTATGTCATCTCTAAGTTGATTTCATCTTTCTTTTCACCCTTGTTGAAGAATATAAATTATATTAATTTCAAAACTTGTTTGTTCTCAATTATTGTAGAAAAAAATTACATCATGAACACTTTGAACAAAATTTAAGAAACAAACAAATATTATTATAGAAGTTTTGCAATGGTGGTAGGCAGTAGCGGTTTCCACAACAGTCTCAGTTTCTCATGTGGGAAAATTTAGAACTGTTTTGTCCAATAGAGCAGACCCTTCCTAAGTTTCTTTCTGTGACTGTTAAGTAACTATGGGCTCCTTCCTCCTTTGCTTGATTATTTCCTAATCAGCATCTCTTCCTTTCTTTCCCCAAGGTCATTCATACATTCCATTAGAACAGTGCTTCTCAAATAGTGAGGTGGGCCCCCTGGGGGGGGAGGAGTGATGCCAAGGGGGGCACATGTGACCCCGGGGAACATGCATGGTCCCTCTTAATCAATTTGCCTGAATGGAGAGTGTTTTCCCAGTTGCACACTGCTCCGAGCCCAGAAGAGAAGGCAGTCAGGTGGGGTGGAGTAGCTGCATGGGTTCTTTTGTTCTTGCCAGGCACTGCCGTAACCACGAATGGCATGGCGAATCTGCTGCTGGATGACGAGCATCCTCTGCAGCTGGGTGAAAGCTTAGAATGGCATCCTAATGCCTCCTTCCACACCATTCGCTGTGAGTGCTCGGCAGAGGTGGCACTTAGGGGCCAGACTGGCAACTCCACAACATCAGCTTCATTAAGCTGTCCGGGCCCTGTGTCAAAAGAGGAACCTAACCAGAGTACCTATGCCTGCCTAACTGAAAACAGGCTTCACTGAGTTCAGTGTGACTTACTCCCAGATAAGTGGATAGAGCAGCCTTCCCCAGCCAATAGTTTGCTTGCAGCTTATAATAAGTAAAATAATAAATACTAACACTAAAATTCCATTTGGACCCAGATTGGAGAGTTGGGGTGTGTGAAATATTTACTTCTTTCTGGGGAGGGGGCATAACAGAAAATAATTGATAAGCACTGCATTAGAGGAACAAACTGGAAGAACGTGAGGCATGGCACCCATCAGAAGAAGTAGACCAAAAAAATGAAGAAGCATAACTAACTACCTTTAGTGGTTCTTTTTTCTTCTTATTGTACCTGGTGAAATAAATCAGGATGAGAAACTCCATATATTAGCCAGGTGTTGCAAAAACATTATTATTCTGCTTCTAAAGGCTCAGGAAATTACAGTAAGGGGATGAAGCAATTGTTAGTGTAGTTGTTCATGTAACTTTTCATTACACGTGCCATTGCGGGAAATGCCAACCATCAGAATTGTTCTTTTCATTTAAAATGTTCAGCTCTGTTGTATGATCTGTTTTGTTATGGCAAAGGAAAAAAGGTTTCTCAAAAGCAGAGTGCCATGAACCAAGAGATTAGTTCATATTTTTTTGTTATATCCTTTCTGCCAGCAAGTAACAGCATCTCATTTTTGACATCTTGTTATTTATTGTTCATTCTGGAATGGGGTTGGGAGAGGCTGTTATTTTAATTTGTAAGTATGAAGTTATGATCTGATCAGGGGGATATGGTATGTAAATACAATAAATTTGTTAAAGTAAAAGTAACTGCAAAACGTGATGGCTTCAGCTTTCTAAAAATACTATACAAAAAGCTAGTAACAGAATGAGGTTTTTCAGATGAAATGAGAATAATTATTACCATGTTCTCCATATTCATAACAAATATTTCTAGGATGATATATGCCAGTAGTGGGTTCTAAAACCCATTGCTACCAGTTTGTGCATGTACACACATGCACAGATGCATCCTGGGTGAGTGGGCAGAAGCTTCTGCCGCTATTGCTGCCACTACCAGTTCATCATTGCGCCAGATGCGGAAAGAAAACGTGGACAACAATAGCTGGAATTAACTAGGGTCACTTTATTGAGTTAAACCAAACTTTAACGATTATTAACAAATAACCAGGACCTGTAGGCCAATAATAACTTTGGGGTGGAAATATTACTCCATAACATTCCTGGGCAACTATGTGCGTAACTCCTTGCTGAACCAGGTGAAGATACTGATGCCTTCGCCAGGTACCTGGCCATGCCTTAGCATGTGGGAGGGCTCACCATCCGATTCCCGTCTAGTTATTGTGTTAGGTGAGTCCCAAGGGCACCCCCCTCCAATTGCCCTGGCTGCAAGGGACCTTGAGTTCCTGTCGAGAGGCTGCCCATTGTCTTTGAAAGATGACCAACGGAGAACATGGAGTTGCTACCACTGCCCATTTCTGCCCCTAACCTGCCTACCCCAGTGACCAAAGGGAAAGCCAATTGATCAAATTAGACTAAATGTGAGACACCCCCTAGCCAGTCCATCCTCCTCTGCAGTGCGGATTAGGTGAAAAAACAGCTCCCGCTGAGCGCAGAACACACAAAAAAAATCCTATTTGGCCCTTTAGGGTGACCCCCATAGGCACACTGAAAGATAGGGAGGGAGAAGGGGGTGCTCATGAAGAAAATGCCCAGAGGGAAAAGGCAGAGGCTGCATGGCCCAGCCCTATAAATAGGGCTGGCCCAGCCACTCCCCCCAGAAGCCGGAAGTGCTTGCACAATGATGCACCAAGCTGGGGACGGCGGTCTCACAATTTCTCATGAGACCGCCATCCTGGAAGAGGTGGAACTGCCAGTCCGTGTACTTCCGGCCCCAGTTTAATTGGCCAGCGATGCAATTGTGCCAGATGCGGAAAGAAAACACGGACAATAATAGCTGGAATTAACTAGGGTCACGTTATTGAGTTAAACCAAATGTTAACAATTATTAACAAATAACCAGGACCTGCAGAGGCCAATAATAACTTTGGGGTTGAAATACTACTCCATAACATTCCTGGGCAACTATGTGCGTAGCTCTTTGCTTAACCAGGCAAAGGTACTGATACCTTTGCCAGGTATCTTTGGCCAGTGTTGTGCCTATTCACAAGAAGGGCAGTAGAGAAGAAGCTGGTAACTACAGGCCAGTTAGCTTGACATCAGTTGTAGTTAAAATGATGGAGACTCTACTCAAAAAGAGGATAAATCAGCACCTAAAAAACAATAACTTATTGGACCCAAATCAGCATGGCTTTACTGAAGGCAAATCATGTCAGACTAATCTTATTGATTTCTTTGACTATGTCACAAAGGTGTTGGATGAAGGTGGTGCCGTGGATATTGCCTACCTGGACTTCAGCAAAGCCTTTGATAGGGTTCCACATAAAGAGCTGATAGATAAATTAGTGAATATTGGACTTAATCCCTGGATAGTTCAATGGATTTGCAGCTGGCTGAAGCGTAGACATCAAAGAGTTATTGTTAATGGTGAGTATTCTGAGCAGAGTCAGGTTACAAGCCGTGTGCCACAAGGGTCTGTTTTGGGTCCTATTCTTTTTAATATGTTTGTGAGTGACATAGGGGAAGGTTTGGTAGGGAAGGTTTGCCTATTTGCCGATGACTCTAAAGTGTGCAATAGGGTTGATATTCCTGGAGGCGTCTGTAATATGGTAAATGATTTAGCTTTACTAGATAAATGGTCAAAGCATTGGAAACTGCAGTTTAATGTTTCCAAATGTAAAATAATGCACTTGGGGAAAAGGAATCCTCAATCTGAGTATTGTATTGGCAGTTCTGTGTTAGCAAATACTTCAAAAGAAAAGGATTTAGGGGTAGTGATTTCTGACAGTCTCAAAATGGGTGAACAGTGCAGTCAGGCGGTAGGGAAAGCAAGTAGGATGCTTGGCTGCATAGCTAGAGGTATAACAAGCAGGAAGAGGGAGATTATGATCCCGCTATATAGAATGCTGGTGAGACCACATTTGGAATACTGTGTTCAGTTCTGGAGACCTCACCTACAAAAAGATATTGACAAAATTGAACGGGTCCAAAGACGGGCTACAAGAATGGTGGAAGGCCTTAAGCATAAAACGTATCAGGAAAGACTTAATGAACTCAATCTGTATAGTCTGGAGGACAGAAGGAAAAGGGGGGACATGATCGAAACATTTAAATATATTAAAGGGTTAAATAAGGTCCAGGAGGGAAGTGTTTTTAATAGGAAAGTATACACAAGAACAAGGGGACACAATCTGAAGTTAGTTGGGGGAAAGATCAAGAGCAACATGAGAAAATATTATTTTACTGAAAGAGTAGTAGATCCTTGGAACAAACTTCCAGCAGATGTGGTAGATAAATCCACAGTAACTGAATTTAAACATGCCTGGGATAAACATATATCCATCCTAAGATAAAATACAGAAAATAGTATAAGGGCAGACTCGATGGGCCATGAGGTCTTTTTCTGCCGTCAGACTTCTATGTTTCTATGTTTCTATCTGGCCATGCCTTAGCATGTGGGAGGGCTCACCGTCCAATTCCCATCCAGTTATTGTGTTGGGTGAGTCCCACGGGCATCTCCCCTCCAATTGCCCTGGCTGCAAGGTACCTTGAGTTCCTGGTGAGAGGCTGCCCATCATCTTTGAAAGATGCCCAAAGGAGAACACGGAGTTGCTACCAGTGCCCATTTCTGCCCCTAACCTGCCAAGGAGGGGTATCAGATCTCTATCCCCTGACTCGCCCCTCAACCTGCACCACCTTCTGCAGGTCCTCCAGAAAAATGGCATTCCCCTCATCTGAGAGGTGAATGCCGTCAGCTCGGTAGAGTCTGGGAGTGTCAAATCTAATTCAGGGGTGTGTAACTACAACACCACCCAACTCCCGTACGGTCTTGCCAATGGCACTGTTTGCCTTCCTCCTAGCCCTGTCCACAGCCCTCGTGGAGTAGGCATTCTGCCACACAATCCTCGGAAGGATTTCAGACCAGATAACACATTTATCTAGCCAAACATCACAGAGGGCCCGAAGGTCCTTGCAGGCTTGCAAAAGCAATGCCAAGCCGCTCAAAACACACAGGTCATTGCCACCTAAGTGCAAGACCAACCTCTTGGGAGGTACTACAGGGTGGTGCCTACCCAAGAGCAAAGGGAGGAGCCCCTTCCATCGAAGGCCCCTCTGTCCCAGCCAGACCATGTTGATCCAATGGCCCAGCAACAGCTGTGTTCCAGCGGCTGACTTCGCTGCACTCCGGCCAGCCCAGAAGATCATGCTGTGGCTGCAAAGTATGGCCGTAGGCCTCTCCCCTTGTGGTGGGTCTGGAAGGTAGAAAACAAGGTTAATTTTGTCCCGCACAAGGGTCATCTTGCACTGGTGTCCGTATATACCGTATTTTTCGCTCTATAAGACGCACCTGCTGATAAGACGCACCTAGATTTTAGAGGAGGAAAATAGAACAAAAATATTTTGAGCCAAAAAGTAGCTATCACACATGAGCAAGTTCTTGCATCCATAATTCTATCCTTTCTATGTCTTCCTCCCTCTTTCCTCCCTCCCACTTTCCTTTCTATCTCTCCCTCCCTCTTTTCTTTCTATCTTTCCCTCCCTCTTTCCTTTCTATCTCTCCCTCCCTCTTTCCTCCCTCCCTTTTTCCTTTCTATCTCTCCCTCCCTCTTTCCTTTCTATCTTTCTTTCCCCCTGCCTTTCTCCAAGCCCTTCCTTTTCCCTCTCCCTAACTACCCCCTTCTCCCTCCTTTCTATCTCTCCCTCCCCCTTTCTCTCTCCCTTCCTTCATCTTTCATTCCCTCTCTCTCCATCCCTCTTCCTTTCTCTCTTCCTTCCTCCCTCTTTTTTGTTCTTTCTCTCTCCCTCCTTCCCTCCCTCTATGTCTTTCCCTCCCCCTTCTTCCCCCCTCTCTTTCTCTTTCTCTTGCTTTCTTTCCCTGTCTTTCTCTCTTGCTTACTTTCTCGCTTTCTTTCTCATTCTTTCTCCCCTCCTTTCTTTCTCTCTCTCTTTCTCTCTCGTTCACCACGCCGGAAACAGAGAGAAAAAGAGAGAGAGGGAGAGGGAGAGAGAGTGGAGGGCGCCGTTGTCTTCGCCTCTTCCCGACAGCTCTGCAGCGAAGAGGAAACAGTCGCGCACCGCCTCCCGGGAGCCCAGCCGATTTTTGGAGCCGTTTTGTTTTCAGCTGGGCTCCCGGGAGGCGGAGCGTGGCCGGGTACCGTGTCTTCGCCTCCGCGCGCTGCCTCCGCCCGGCCGAAAACAAAACGGCTCCAAAAGTCGGCCGGGCTCCCGGGAGGTGGTGCGCGACTGTTTCCTCTTCACTGCAGAGCCACACGGAGGCGAAGACACGGTGCCCGGCCACACTCCGCCTCCCGGGAGCCCAGCTGAAAACAAAATGGCTCCAAAAATCGGCTGGGCTCCCGGGAGGCGGAGTGTGGCCGGGCACCGTGTCTTCGCCTCCATGTGGCTCTGCAGCGAAGAGGAAACAGTCGCGCACCACCTCCCGGGAGCCCGGCCGACTTTTGGAGCCGTTTTGTTTTCAGCTGGGCTCCCGGGAGGCGGAGCGTGGCCGGGTACCGTGTCTTCGCCTCCGCGCGCTGCCTCCGCCCGGCCGAAAACAAAACGGCTCCAAAAGTCGGCCGGGCTCCCGGGAGGTGGTGCGCGACTGTTTCCTCTTCACTGCAGAGCCACACGGAGGCGAAGACACGGTGCCCGGCCACACTCCGCCTCCCGGGAGCCCAGCTGAAAACAAAATGGCTCCAAAAATCGGCTGGGCTCCCGGGAGGCGGAGTGTGGCCGGGCACCGTGTCTTCGCCTCCATGTGGCTCTGCAGCGAAGAGGAAACAGTCGCGCACCACCTCCCGGGAGCCCGGCCGACTTTTGGAGCCGTTTTGTTTTCGGCCGGGCGGAGGCAGCGCGCGGAGGCGAAGACACAGTACCCGGCCACGCTCCGCCTCCCTTTTGGTGAGTATTTGGCCCCCCCCTCTGCTCCAGCGCTTCCCCCCCTCCCTGCCTGCAGCTTCGCTCCATAAGACGCCGCTGATTTTTCATCCTACTTTGGGAGGAAAAAAACTGCGTCTTATGGAGCGAAAAATACGGTAAGTCTTGAAGGCTCTCGACCTCCAACGGCCAATGTTTCAAATCCTGTTGTCTTTAAATCCAGAGGCATCCGCTGCTATGGCAGCACCTATCCAACAAGAATGTGTTCCATATGTTTCTGTTTTGGGTCACTCCCTATCTCCCTGAGGGCTTTCAATGTCGCAGCCCAAAACTGGTACTTGGTAAGCAGAGATCCATCTTGATGACAAAAAAGGTATCCCCTATCGTTGCCCCTAACAGAACAAAAGGTCAATAAGGCTGCCATGGGGCAGACTTTCTGATTTGGGGCAGGGGCTAAACGAACCCTGGACCTCCTACCCAGCTGGTCAGTCTTGGATTTCCTAATATATAGGGACACCCCTTGGCCCTCAAATGTCAGATCCTGGTACTGTAAGGTGCAGAGAGACCCATCTGAACAGGAGGAGGCAAGAGCTTCACTCACTCAAAACGTGCCAAAAAATAGGGTTGTGGCCGCTGCTTGAAAGAGACAGGCCTCATAGGTTGAATCACAAAGCCTCATCCAAGTGTCGCTGATGTCAGCTAATTGTTGAAGGGTCAGTGCCCGCCTGGTGTCCATCAAACCATCTACTTGCTCTCTAACCCAACCTTCTAACATCCTTTTAATTCTGAAATCAGATGAAGTATCAGGGAAGCCACCCGACTTGGCGATGAATGTCAGGGCTGCTAACTTACCCCAGATGGTCCTAGCCGAGAGGCCACGCTGCCAAAGCAGCATGGAGTACTCTATCAGGTGATCTATTGGTATGAGCCACACCTATCCAAAACCCCGTCCCTGACAAAATTCCCAAAATTCCTTACCTGCTCTCTGGTAAGCTGTCCGAGTACTGGGGGCTAAGGACATGCCCATGGCCCTGGCCGCCTCGATCCTTCAAGGCTCTGCTGCCCCCCCAGGTTCCACAACTGCTGGGGAAAGGTGTCTGGTGACTCCCATGCCTGTGGTGCCAGTGCCCGGAACCTGGCCAACTGTCCAAGGGATAAAGCATCAGCCAATCCATTCTCCAATCTAGGGACATGGCGGGCGAAGAACAAGGCATTAAGAGCCAGGTACTGTCTCACAAAGTGGAAGACCAAGCGCATGACGTGTTCACTTCTAGATGACAGAGAGTTAACAACATGAACAGCAGCCAGGTTATTGCACCAAAAATGTCTTGTTCTGGAATTCATCCCCCCATAAATCCATGGCTATCACTAGGGGGAAAAACTCGAGAAACATAAGGTCTCTTGTAATGCCCGCAGCAACCCAGTCAGGGGGCCAAGAAGCACAGCACCACCTATCTCCTAAGATAACCCCAAAGCCGTGTGTGCTGGTGGCATCAGAACATAGTTGTAATTCGGCTTCCAGGAGAAGTTCCTGGCACCAAAACGATACTCCATTGAAGTGATCAAGAAAATTCTGCCAAGTGCAAAGATCCCTCTTAGCACTGGTGCACAAGCGCACTGAATGGTGCAGCCCATGCAGCCCCATCATGGCTGAATACAACTGACAAAAAAGGCATGGCCGGGGGAAACAACTCTGCATGCAAAATTCAACAATCCTATCAGTTCCTGCAATTGTTGGAGCGTGACCTTACGGTGACCTGAAGCTCCTCGTATCCTATCTTGGAGCTTGTCTACTTTGTCTCTGGGCAGACTGCACGACTGCTCAACTGAATCAAGTTCGAACCTAGAAAGGTAATACTGGTAGCGGGGCCCTCAGTCTTCTCTGGGGCCAAAGGAATCCCCAAGAGCACAGGGTCTCAAAGGCTGTCATCAGCGCTGCGCATTGGCCCGTGTGTGCTGGCACCGCCAACAGGAAATCATCTGCCAATTCTCTGCCTAAGCGCCCACTCAAGGAACGAGCTAAAACTCTTGAAGACTGCACACGACACTGAACAAACCATAGGTAAAGTGCGGTCTACGTAAAATTGCCGTCAAATTGAAAACCGAGAAGCTCAAAATCATCGGGGGTGAATGGGTAACAGGAGAATGACAACTTGATATCACATTTGCCCATTAGGGCCCCGGGACCACACAACCGCACCATGGTCACGACAGCATCGAAAGAAGCATGACGGACTGAACAAACCTCCTCGTGTATAAAGTCGTTCACCAACTCTCCATTTGGGAAGAACAGGTGGTGAATTAGACAAAATTCACCACTGGCCTTCTTAGGAACAACACATAAGGGGGAAACCCTAAGGGTGGAACTAGGTAGTTCTGTAAAGGGGCCTAACACCCAGCCTTCCTCCACCTCCTTCTCCAGCTTCTTTCTAACAATCTCTTCATGTCCAACAACAGATTTAAGGTTATTTGAAATAAAGGCCTTCTGAGGCCCCTGACAAGGAATCCCAAATCCTTCAGTAAAACCCCGGAGAAGCGCAGAAGTGTGTTCTCTGGGGTGATAGCCCTGAAGTAGGGCCACCAAATGATGCAGCTTAATTGGACCGGGGCCCTTTTCCCTGAGGCGGGGGTTGTCGCTTCCCTTGACCTTAGGTGGGTCATGATGGGTGAAAGCACGTCCCTTAGGTGTTATCAGTCCTTGATCCTTTGGCTCAAGAGCAGGTATGTGTGGTGTGCATACTCCCACATTTTGCACAGGCATGCCTAATTTTACATGATGGGTGAAAGCTCATCCCTTTGCACTGAATTCATGGCAGGGCAAGGGGAACCGAACCCCCTGCCCCGCACCAGTGTGGGAAGATGAGGTAGCGGGCTTCACCTTCATGTAGTGTCTACTGTCAGTTCACTCCCTGCCACCTGCCCGCGAGAACTGTGTGGCATGGAACCATAAGTCTGGGATGATGATATCCCAGGGGAGGGTCCTTTCAAATGCAGCCCTCATGCGAAAGGACTCATCATATTGTAACCAAGAATTACCTTTGTATTCAAAATGAGCCCTATTTGAACATGGAGGAGGCCCTGGCCAGCTCCTTCTCTATCACCACCAAAGCTTAGGTCAACAAGGCATAAAGCCACGAGCTAAAACATCTATCTACATTTACCTTCTTAGCTCGCTCCGCACATAGTTCCTAGTCCTTCTCCTTTTTAGGAACCTCTCTATTTACTAGAGAGAAGATATCAACGTACTCCCATTTCCATATACTCCCCCTAATAGTGGGATGTAAGTGAAACCCTAGGGGCGTGGAAGGCAGGCCCCGGGGAATTGCCCCCAGCCTTAAAGCCGCCAACGGGTCCACCACTGGTGTCAATGGTGTCTGGCTTCCAGGTGCCACACCTGAAATTGAGGCAGCAGCTGTGCCCATGAGTGCGGGATAGAGATTTACTGTGTACAAATGACTGTTGACCGCAAGCCCTGTGTGGGTGCACCTAAACTCACAGTAGTGTTCACTGACTGGGATGATTGATCAGATGCTACTACAGCAGCTTGCGCCGTGGCATGTGATGCAACTTGCTCACCTGCTGGAGGCTGCTGGCTTCCAGAAGGGCCTGCTGGTGTGACAACTACACTCTTGGCTGAACCAGCGGTGGCTGTGGTGCTAGGCCCAGGTTGAGCTGCTGGCTCACTTGGAGGGCTCCACAGTGAGGCCGAGGGGGCCAAAGGATGACCCACCAGCCTCTGTCCATAAACTGATAGCCAACGTGCATCCATGGTGTCCAGGTGATCGAGGATCCTAGATAAAGAGTGGGCAGGCAGTGTTGGGTCGCACCAAAGAGACCCCGTGGGTCTACTCTCACTCCAAGAGGCCAATTCCTGTGCTGAGCTCTTGGCCTGCCTGACTCTGGCAGAAGGCCATACTGTTCTTCTGGGGCGGACACTGGGCTCCAGGGCCACTGCTGCAGGCCTCTGCTTCTTGGGAGCCATGCCTGGAACCTTGCCCAGTGCAACTATAACCAATCACACGGCAATGTTAGCCTGCCACCTAGGCCCCAACCTAAGGCAAAGGCCTTAAGATAGGGGATAAACTGGCCCTAAAGGACTGATTCTTCCAGGCCTAAACAATCCCCCCAACCTTGTGGGCCTAACGGGTCCCAACCAGTGTACAGGACCTCCAAAACCAGTAATCACAGGCCTTAAGGGCCTGATTCCCAAAGGCCTAAACCAATCCCACCAAACCTGTGGGCCTACCAGGTCCCAACCCACTTATAGGGCCTCACAACCCGGGAATCATAGGCCTTAATGGCCTTGTTCCCTACCAGGCCCAATCTATGTAAAGGGAGCCCCCAAAACCAGGAATCACTGTCCTTAATGACCTGATTCCCCCAGGCCAGAGGTGAACCTGAACCCAGTGGGTCCACTAGGCCCGAAATTGCCATTAAGAAGGGGGGCTCAAACAGTCCAGTGTCGGGGGGGTACAGGGGTTGCAAGAACCGCAGAGACCTCGTGAAGGGGGGAGGGGAGAGCTGGCGATCTGCTGGGGGGACCTATGGTGCAGGCCTGGCCACTGCAAGCGCCAGGCCTACCAGGGCCTGAGAGGCCTGGCCTTCAAAAACCGAACCCTCCTCTAGCTGCAGCCTAGCCATCCTTTAAATAGTGGGCTTTTTCCCTTTTTAGTCCCGGCGCCAAAGCAAACCACTGCACAGCTTGCTGCAGGCCTGTGCCATACTCCGTTGGCAAACACTCCGGTGTTCGCGAAGAAAATGCCCAGGGGGAAAAAGCAGAGGCCGTGTGGGCTGAACCAGGAGCAACTCATTGCTGGTATATGCATAGTAATAAAAATTACTGTTTCTTTCTAGCAATGCATGCATACATGGCAAAAGATAAACGTGCAAGTGTGAGTATTTTATTTTATAACACAGAAAAAAAGAAGAATCCTTATTGTAAGATAAGTCATTCTTGTTATCATTTATGAAAGTTCCTGCAACTTAAAGCAAGTGTATAGATGCTTGTATGGAGTTTCTAAAATGTGGACTTCAATTGTTCACAGTGGATATCAAGTCAAAATAGAGTTTCAAGAATGCTAGCAAAAGCATTAGCATACATCTTTCATTGCTACTAACATTTATAATGTTTTGCTTTTCTATATTGTCAACAGAGTCAAATGAAATGCCTTGATTTGCTTCTGGCTTTTTAGTTATATATAAATCTGACATCATCCAAATGTCACTATAAACAGATACTGAAAGCACAATCAATATGCAATCTTTAAAATGCCATGCCTTTTGCTAAAGCTTGGAGGATAATCATAATTGATCTCTTCTATAATTACGACTTTATAGTTGTTTTTGAGACTAGAAGGCTTCCCCCCTGAAAATTTTAATTTTAGACCCATAAAATTCTGTAAATTCTGTAAATATTCTCTGAACTAAAAGGTTAATGTTAATTCTAGAGATCAACAGTGTTTCCTGGTAAAGAATCAGAAAGAAGTCATTTTCTCATTTTCCAAAACTTGAAGATACCAAATATGCTTTGTTCAGTACAGTATGAAGTTAACTTCATAAACAAATATTTTTATCAGCAACAATGGCAAAAAGTAAAGTCTTTAAAATATAAAATATTTAACCAAAATAAAATAAATCAAGAAGGAAAGCAAGTAGAAACTATCCTGAATATTATCACATAGAGATAAAACTGTTTAAGAAAGTTTGATTGCCATTTGCTTTCTTGTACTTTGTTAAGAAAGGATCAATTAAGTATCTTCATTGTCAAGTGTTTTTCTTCATTTCTGAGTTATAAGAAGTTTCCTTCCAAAAGCCTAATTAGCAGAAGCATAAATCACCATATTACCTCCTGAACCTTGCCTTCTGCTTGTTCAAACAATTACATCTCACTCTGATTTGCATTAAGACAGTAATAGTCCTAAACAAATCAGAGCAAAATGCAGTTTTAAGTGGTCATATTTGTTATAAATAATTGGAGTGAGAAAATAGTGCACCTATTGGCTAAAGAAAAGCTATAGTTAAAAAAAATTCAAACACACATATGGAACATAATTTCTGCTAACTGAAAAAATAACTTTTAAATTTTACTTGTTCTTATATTTACACAAAATTTATACAAAATTTAGCCAGTAAGAGATAAATGATGCAGTTGCATAATTCACTCCCAGAATGGTTTCCTGGATTAAGATATAAATCAGAAGAAATTCAGTCAGGGCAAATATGCTATTTATTGTTTAAAGAAAAGGAAAGGAAAGAAAGAAAGAAGAAAGAAGAAAGAAAGAAAGAAAGAAAGAAAAAGAAAGAAAAAGAAAGAAAGAGGGAGGGAGGGAGGACAATGGAAAAGCTTAAATTTCACAGCTAAAAAAAGTTATTATATTAAGACACAAATTAATAGATTTGGGTTAATTTCTATAATAGGCAATATTTTCTATAATAGGCTCTCTGTGACACTCCTAAAACTTAAAAAAGTGTTATCTTTTCTGAGATTATTTTCCCAAAATGAGCATATGTGGATGTCATTATGGTTTTCCTAAGGATTTAAATAAAATACAAAGAATAAGAGAGATTAAAGGCTGCTAAAGAACTGAAAGACTGTACGATCTTACATCTTGGACACTTCTTTCCTGAAACTGGCCTATATTAATAAATATAATTCATGACAGGCAACTCTGTTCAAAAAATGAGAAGAAATTTCCTTTTTCCTCCTCCTGAAAATAATGATCTAATAGAATTATAGCCATTGTTAGATAGAACAAGCAATGAACATTTATTCATTTTGTCATAAACATGAAATTTCCTGAGCACTTTTTCTATTAATATTTCTTTTACAATATCAAAGTAATGTGATAAATATAAGGTGACCAAATTTTAACATTGCTAAAGAGGGACACCATTGACGGGGTGGGTGGTGGTGGTGGATGGCGCATCTTGATTAAAATTTGGTGTATATGGAGCAAAAATATTTCTTTTTCTTTTCTCTCTCTCTCTCTCCCTCCCTCTTTCTTTCTCTCCCTTTTCCTTCCTTCTTCTCTCTTTTCTCTCTCTCTCTTCCTTCCTCCCTTTCTCTTTCTTTCTCTCTCCTTCTTTCACTTCCCTTCTCACTCTCTTTCTCTCTCCCTCCCTCCCTTTCTCTTTCTCTCTCTCCCTCCCTCTTTCTCTCTCTCTCTTTCTTTCTCTCTCTACCTTCCTTTCTATTTTCTCTCTCTCTCTTTCTTTTTTATTTTATTATTCTGATTGATTGAATTATAAATTGCTTATTTGATTTATAGTGATAAAGTGGGAGGAAGGGGAAAAGATAAGGGAGGAGAGTTACAATGACAGGAGTAGGATTAATATGAGATAATAACTAGCACTAATTATGTTGGTTATTATATAGGAAAGACAGTTGAAACAACAAAGAGTTAAAATCAATAGATTAGGGAACATTATCACTGAGTTTGATAGTGAAAGACATTTAGAATTAGGAATAATATATAGATTAGGGAAATATATAGATTAGGGAAGATTATGGCACTGCATTTAGCAGAGAAAACAATTAGAATATGGAAGATTATTGCACTGATATGACAGTGACACATAGATCAGGGAAGATTATTACGCTGGGATTGGCAGTGGGGTTTATAGATTAGGGAAGATTATCACGCTAAGAACGACAGTGGAAAATATCTAGATTAGGGAAGAATATTAATATTTTGTTTTGTTTTTTAATGGAGGATACGTTTTGCATAAAATAATGGAGTAATTATGATTTATTTTTATTTTTATTTGTTAAAGTAGAAATGACATACTGATATAATGAAAGACATGAAATAAATGAATTGAGTAGGAAATGTATTTTAAAATTTCTAATAACAACCCTTTAGACCTTTGTGCCTTGGTTATTCGAACTGACTCCTGGGTTGCAGAGTCCCCACATGCCTTGTTTTGCAGAGGAAGCCACGAGAGTGCAAGCAGCTGGGCAGGAACCCAATCGAAAGGCGGGTTCAGTTCTCATCCTGTCCATTGTTGTTACCTCATGTGGAATTGTATGCCCTGAATGAAAAAGAAGCTTCTTTATTAAGGCATTGTCACCCCAAGTCTTACTTGCCATTCCTCCAAAGGGTCGTATCAAATGGAATCTATTTACTGAGTCCTTCGGAATTGGGCGGCATAAATAAATAAATAAATAAATAAATAAATAAATAAGTAAGTAAGTAAGTAAGTAAGTAAGTAAGTAAGTAAGTAAGTAAATAAATAAATAAATAAATAAATAAATAAATAGATAAATAAATAACCGCCTTCTGCCGCACGAATCCCAGCGACCAGTTAGGTCCCACAGAGTGGGCCTTTTCCAAGTCCCGTCAACTAAACAATGTCGTTTGGTGGGACCCAGGGGAAGAGCCTTCTCTGTGGCGGCCCTGGCACTCTGGAACCAACTCCCCCCAGAGATTAGAATTGCCCCCACCCTCCTCGCCTTTCATAAGCTCCTTAAAACTCACCTCTGCCATCAGGCATGGGGGAACTGAGATGTTCTTTACCCCTAGGCCTCTACAATTTATGCATGGTATGTTTGTATGTATGTTTGGTTTTATAAATAAGGGTTTTTTAGTTGTTTTAGTATTGGATTGTTACATGCTGTTTTTATCACTGTTGCTAGCCGCCCCAAGTCCACGGAGAGGGGCGGCATACAAATCCAATAAACAAACAAACAAACAAACAAACAAACAAAATATTTAAAATACTGCAACCTCACCCCAACTGCCCTCTTAATAACATAAGCCTGTTACCTCCACAACAGTTTTGTGTGATAGTTTATTTTGAGACTAGTTCTGGGCTAAACTCTGTCTAGAAACTCTCTACAGTGGCTATAACAACTTTTAAATAGTTTTTTCTTGAGATGTCTGATGCCTCACACTTTCACAAGTTATCTTATCACCCCCAGATATCAATAGAGTACAGTTTGTGTATTGAGTTAGTCCTATATCAAAACAGCTTACCTTATGTGTGGCAAGAATCTGAAAATATTTAACACAGCATGGTACATACGCAAAATAGTTCAGTTGAGATCTGCATATGTGGAACTCTTTGGGATAGATTGCAAGGGTGACACCGAAATATAGTTTTATCATATTTTACCTATATCTTAAAATATTGTGTTTTATTCCAATTTCATTTTAAACCATATTTTATCCAATTCCATTTTAAATTGCTTTTATAAAATTTTAGTAATAATTTGTTTCTCAAACTCTGCACTTTGATATGGGCCAAGGGCTAAACAATAAAGAAAGAAGGAAAAATAAAGAAAGGAGTTAGTCCTAGGCTTTGTATGGAAATCTGAAATGCTTGAAGGTGTTTCCCTCGCCCCTTTTGGTTAAAATTGATTTTAAAAATAAAATAAAATCCATGAGAGAATTGTCAGAGTGTGCATCACAACATCCAGGAATGTATATTCACCTCAACACTTTTGCTTTCCACAAGACTGCCACAAATGAAAATGGCAATGTTAGAACCAATTCCTAATGCAATTTGGCTCTTTCTCAGAAATGAAATGGGTCAATTGATTGAACCCCCCTCCCCAATATGCTGTTTATATTATGGAAGAATTATTTTAATCTGGGATGTTGTGGAGCCTTAATTTTGAAATTTAGGCCTAATAGTATATTCTGGTACTCCTTGACTTACAACAGTTCATTTAATGACTGTTCAAAGTTACAATGCTGAAAAAAGTGACTTATGACCATTTTTCACATTTATGACCTTTGCAGCCTCCTCATGATCACATGATCAAAATTCAGATGCTTGGCAACTGACTCATATTTATGATAGTTGCAGTGTCCCTAGGTCGAGTGATCTGCTTTTGCTTTTGATAAACAAAATCAATGGGAAAGCCAGATTCACTTAATAACTGTGCTACCAACTTATCAATTGCAGTGATTCATTTAACAACCATGGCAAGAAAGGTCATAAAATGAGGCAAAAATTACTTAACAAATGTCTCACTTAACAACAAAAATGTCAGGCTCAATTGTGGTCATAAGTCAAGCATGATGTGGTTTTCAATAAAATTTAGTTTGATACCACCTTAGAGAGTACAGTAAATCACTATAGAATGGTATAGTGTAAGTGCTATTGTTATTAGCTAATTAGCTAATACATTTTAATTATATCCATAAGGCATTGTTAATTAATAAAGTTCATAGCTCAGGTTTTCAATATCTAGCCTCATTTTAGAAACCTAATGGTCTCACTCAGTCACTTCACTCTCTGAGATTTGAATTTCTTCTTAATCGGTATAGATATGGTGGAATACTAATTGACCATGATATGATTTAAATTGATTTGTTTATATATTCAATAGATTGTTCAAATCCATTTGAAAAACTGAATTAATTTAACTCCATTTTACCTTTCTGATATATTTGAAAAATTTAGGAGCTTCAAAACTTCTGAATTGAAGTTTTGAACATATTTTGAACCAAAGGTGAGCAACTGCCCATTTTCGGATTGGCTCACAATCAGAGGTGATATTCAGTCTGTTCGGACCAGTTCTTGCAAACTGGTAGTGGAAATTTTGAGTAGTTCAGAGAACCGGCCAATACCACCTCCGACTGGCCCCACTCTACCCCTTCTAGGAGTTCACACATGCCCCATTTTGGCTCTCAGGTAAGTGTAGGGAGGCCCACTAGATCCAAAATAGGGCACAGGGGTATGTGTGGGTGTGTGCCCCTCATGGTGTTTTCGCTTCCAGGAGACTGCAGGGAGGCCCATCAAGCCACACCAAGAGAACCAATAGTATTTTTTTTTAATTCCACCACTGCTCACAATAACATAGTGTTCTTCAATGAGGCATTGTAATAGGTTGTCAAATGCTGAAATATGAAATGACTGTTAAGTTGTACTTTGAAACATTCAGTTTGGTG
Source organism: Erythrolamprus reginae (assembly GCF_031021105.1). Taxonomy (NCBI): domain Eukaryota; kingdom Metazoa; phylum Chordata; class Lepidosauria; order Squamata; family Dipsadidae; genus Erythrolamprus; species Erythrolamprus reginae. The sequence continues at coordinate 32,040,896 of NC_091956.1, read as the reverse complement.
AAATAGGTTGCAATCCACAAGAGCTTATTTGATGACAAATATGTTAATCTTTTTAAGTGTTTGCCTTAAGTGAGTCTTCCTGTTGAAATATTGCTTAATGGAATTTTCCATCTATTTATCCATCCATCCATGCATTTACCCACCTGCCACCCACTCATTCCTAAGGCGCTTTTCCAGATCTTCCCAAGTGGTTGAAGATGAAGATTTTTTCATTGTATAGGGAAATTAAACAAAACTTTAATATCTCTTTTCTAACATAGTTTGTAACCTACCAGTTTCTTGAAAATGTCCTTTTTTGAATTCCACAAACCAGCAAAATTTGAACCATAGAATCTATAACCTTACTGTCAGCTACTTTTTGATGAACCTTCAACTAGCATGTAAATGACTAAAATAAATGAGAAGTAATTGTGTGCAGTAGTAGATTCTCTGGAGACAGGAGGAGTGACCAGGGCAATGTTTACAATTATTACTGTGTTCTTGAAATAGCCAAATTCAATTACTGTATATGCCTTAACAACATCATAGTCAGAGTAATTAACCCAATGGTATTTCACTGAAGCAAGCTGATTGGTACCTTTGTGAGTCTATGTAATATCAGAAGTTCAGTAATGTTTAGTGCAAGGGTCATTTAAATCATATGGCATGATGCAATTTATTTATTTATTTTAAAAAATGGTAAGTTATCATATATTAGATGCAGGAACATATTCTGAATTCATGATGCCAGTTTAGCAAACATCATCAGAAGTATTTTTGGTTTGAAATATTTTGGCAATGTTGCAAACTTTTTCCCCAAAAAGAGGAAAATATTAAAGTGCCTTTTCCCTATACAATGGGAAAAAATCCTTGTAAAAAAATCATTCAACTGCATATGATCACTTCTTTCATCCCCAAATATATGACTGCTGGCCCATAATGCTGCCCAAAATAAGTAAACATTTGATTTGGCTGTAATACTTAATAAGTACAGGACTACAAAAAGTGTGTTAAGCATATTTAAGACTTAAAACATTCTACTTTTCCTTCCTTAAGATACATATATGGTTTTAAAAGTTTTAAATTTTTTAGCCCTATTGATTTCAGTGACCAGACAATATCACGGACTACAAAACGTTTCATCTAGGTATAGTGAAGTGGGGCCTGGACGCCAAAACCAGTTTCGAATCAATTTTTCTATGCACTGCTAAATATAAAAGTAATCTGTAGATATTAAATAAATTCATGGTTGCATAAAAATATTTGGTGCAGCAGAAACAAATTAAATTTTGAAAAGCTAAAGAATTGACATCATCATAGGTCCTTCTTGAGCCATATGAGAATGCCAACTGGTTACTGCAAAAGAATAAGGTGTTTTCATTTAAACTATTGAGTCAAATAATTACAATTTTATCCATTTGAGAAAAGAGGATCTAGAAAAAAAATCTTAGGAATTAGTGGATGGATGGAAGGATGGAGGATAGAGGGAGGATTACAGTGGATATAGAAAGCGTATACATGAATGTCAAAATGCCAGGTTTTTATAATGTAAAAATAATCAGACTAAGATAAATCACTTCCGATTTCTTTCCACAGCGGCATCAGGCAGTAGCTGGGGGACAGTTGCGAGTGGGAGCTCCAGGTCGGAGGCACCGGCACTGGCAGCGCCCCGCCCAGCTGGAGCTTCCCTGGTATCGGCGGCAACCAGTGTCCTTTGGGGCCCGGCGGGAGGGCACTGGCGGTGGGAGCAGGAGGGTGCTGGCTGTAGCGGCCCCAGGCAGTCGTGGGGAGATGGCAGCGGCGAGAGGGAGCTCCAGAGAGAGAGAGAAAGAGAGAGAGACATAGGAAGAGAGGCAGAGAGAGAAAGAGATAGCAAGAGAGACTGAGAGAGAGGGAGAAAAATAGCAAGAGAGACAGAGAGAGAGAGAGAGAAAGAGAGACATAGCAAGAGAGACACACACACAGAGAAAGAGAGACATAGCAAGAGAGGCAGAGAGAGAAAGAAAGAGATAGCAAGAGAGACAGAGAAAGAGAGAAAGAGATAGCAAGAGAGACAGAGAGAGAGAAAGAAAGAGAGACATAGCAAGAGAGGCAGAGAGAGAGAGATAGCAAGAGAGACAGAGTGAGAGAGAGAGAGAAAGAAAAAGATAGCAAGAGAGAGAAAGAAAGAGAGATAGCAAGAGAGACAGAGAAAGAGAGAGAAAGAAAGAGAGATAGCGAGAGACAGAGAGAGAGAGAGAGCAAGAGAGGGGGAAGGAGGGAGAGAAAGACATAGAGGGAGGGAAGGAGGGAGAGAGAAAGAGAGCAAAAAAGAGGAAGAAAGAAAGAAAGAGAGATGGAGAGAGAGAATAAAGGGAAGGAAGGGAGAGAAAGAGGGAGGGAGAGATTTTTTTTGTCCAAACTTTTTTTTAGCCCCCCCCCCCCCATCCAATGTTCCCCAGGATTTTGAAACTATGAATAATGTGCCGCGGCTCAAAAAAGGTTGGGAAACACTGCTCTATATGGACGGAAGAATGTCTTAAGTCAGTCCTCTTCAACATCTTCATAAATTATCTACATGAGGGTGTAGAAAGAAAACTCATCAAATTTTCAAACAATATCAAACTTGAGGCAATAGATAACAGTTCAAATGATAAATTCAAGATTCAGAAGGATCTTGAAAGACCTTGACTGGGACCCAATAAGCAAAATTCAATTCAATAGTGAGAAGAGTAAAAAAATAAATATAGGCAAAAAAAATGCACAGATAGGAGATACCTGTTTCAATAACAGCAATTATGAGAAAGATCTATGTTTCCTTGTAGGCCACCACATCAGTGTCAAACTGTCAAAGAAAGCTAATCCTATGTTGCATCAACAGAGGAATGATTTCAAGAACTAGTGATCTTGAAGTGATCATATACTGCACTGGTAAAACCAATGTATAGTGCAGAGTAGGATTGCATTGGCTTTTTTGGTACCTGCAGCACACTGCTAGCTCATATCTAAGTGATTGTCCAGTAAGATATTGTAGTTACTGCTATTGTAGTTACTGCTGTTGAGTCAGGTACACCTATGTACATATAGTTTTTCTTACCTAATTATAAAATCTTCTCACCCACTGAATTTTATTTTGTCAGCTATGGCCTATTCAAGTCTGTCAAGATTCTTTGGATCATTGAGCCTATTTCAGGGGGCGGGGAATGACCATTCCTGCCAGCTTGTTGTTATCTGCAAGTTTCTATTCCCTGATTTAAATCATTCATGAAGATATTGAAAGGTACTGGCCTAAGACAGAACTTTAGGGTAACCCACTGCTTACTTCCCTCCATGTAGATGCAGTTCCATGAAGGACTACATTTTGAGTGTATAAAAGATAAAATTTTGAAACTTTCATATAATATATCAAAATTTCATTTTTCCCCACTAGATTTCATTTATCTCCATTAAGTTGTTACGTTTGGGAGTAGATATGGGACACAAATTGGGGCCATTGTCCAATACCATGTGGTATATAAAGGGTGTTACATTTGAAATTATAAGATAGATCAATTCTTTTCATTTAATAAAATATTAGATAATCCATGACCCATTGTATAATTTTTTCAGAGACATTTCCTAACTACAATGAGAAATTAAATGAACAAAAGAAGGCAAAGAAACAGTGAGAGTGGGAAAGATTTCCAACTTTGGCTTTCCACTTGAGGTTGTCTGGGGGGAGCTGGCAGAGTTTATTGGAAATTATTTCTCCTCCTCTGCTGATTCTTGGAACTGCCTCCATTTTTCCAGGAGGATGAAAAAGTGAGCCATGGACCACAAGGAAAACTACATCCTATTTTACATCCTTGCATGTCCTAAGATCACCCTCTCTCCAGTGAGGAGGGCTGTTTATCCATACATTGCCAGCACTCCCCTACTGGCTTTACCTCACAAGACAACATCTGAGTTGGTCCCTTATCCTTCCTTCACTGACTATCACCATTAAGAGATTTCAAATTTTGGCCATGGTCGCAATTGGGTGCAGGGACCAGAGAAGGCCAAAAAGTGTGCAGGGATATTCTGTTCCCATCTATCTTTATTTCACATGCTTACAGGTCTCTGGAAACTGTAGTCAGAAGGCTCAGTGATATTGAAATAGACAGAACTTTACCACCTTTCAATCCCATGGGAATGTTGGGTCCCAGACTTTGGATATATTATTTACGTTAGCACATCTGAAGTACATTGATTCCAAAACTGTGCCTTATGAGGTACTGTTTTGCCCCATTGAAAGTTACAAACAAATACTCACAGTTTTTTAAATCTCTCTGTGTGTGTGTGTGTGTGTGTGTTATGCCGGGCTATTGGCAATTAGCCCACAGCGAGTTCAGAAGAAGTTTTAAACACACACAATCAAGTTTATAAACAGTCTTGAAACACAAGCTCCGAGAGGAGTCAAATTACTCTCACCCGAAAGTCCTTTGATGCTGAACCATGCCAAAACAAAGGAATAGATAAGGCAGCTGTAAATCCTCACAGCATACACGCCAAAAGTCCTCAAAGCTCTTTGACAATGAAACATCCAAAGTTCACTAGACTCCTTGAATACAACAAGCTCTCCACTCTGCTGTAAACTTCTTTCTGAATTCTCTCTTTTCCAAACGGATAAACGCCCACAGCCCATGCTTCCCAATGACCCTATTTATCACAAACTCATTAGCATAATTATCCCTTGAACAGGTGTGCTCTCTTATCTTCTGAGATGCCTGTGTAACTGTTCCCTTCATGCCACAAGCCTATGCACACAGGCATCCACAAGTGGGTCCTCCTCTGATTCTGATGACTCCCTAATTGGAGCACTGACTAGTGGGCTGGCTGCACCCATCTCCCTGTCTGTGTCCTCTCCCCCACTGTCTGTCCCTAACTGTGAGCCAGCTTCACTGTCTGAGTCCACTGGCAACAAAACAGATCTCTGATAACCTGAAGATTCCCATAAATCAACATCAAAATTCACAGCTTCAGGAGCTGGCCCAGACCCAACCACAACAGTGTGTATACTTGTATATTTGTTTTTGTAGATTTTCATGGGTATAGTTACGTAGGTCTTGGATTTTCATGGGTATAGTTACGTAAGATTGATGGAGTCTTGGCGATGTTTTGAAGAGTGGGAAACGTCGCCACGATTCCATCAATCTTACATGGGAAAAGATCTGAATATGCCAAGAGCTACATACATACAAATACATACACACATACACACATACACACATATACATGTACATGTATGTGTGTGTATGTGTGCATATATGTATATATATTTCAGTATTTTGGATTTATCACATATTCCTAATTGCCAGTCCATAGACCTCAATGAAATAAAATACATATTATTAGTAATTAAGTTAAAACAATTTGGGCTAGTTGAGATAAATATCTACAATCCCAGACTGTTAAAGCCTTATAAAGGCAACATTTTCTTACAGTGGAATGATTCATCATTTTGCTAGTCATCTTGACCACTGCAATATTCCTAAAGTTGCTGTCGTACAGTAGGTTAATTATACTATCAAGAAAGCAATGTACGGCTGCTGAGATATGTTAGCATATTGAGGCAGCTCTTTAGTTTATACACTATGTAACATTTTAACACTATGCCTTTGGGTCTTCTGAAATTTTAATTATCCAATGATGAGCAAAAACAATGTTTTCAGTAGAATGAATTTACACTATCTTCTACTTACACCTGGCAGCTAAAATGCTGCTGGTGGTATTGCTAACATGGGTTGAGGAGGAAAACCTAAATTTTCTGAATCTAGTATCCTTTCTCGCTATGTGGAATCCAGAAAGTAGGAAAATTAACTGCTTGTTAGTCTATGTTTTCTGTGCTTAAGCTTTAACATTCTAACAATAAAATATGTTTAGGAATATCTAAATATCTGCTTTCAGTGTTACTAGAGACTTTATAATGTTTAATAGTACAAACTACTATTTTAAAGACTTTTAACCCAAAAAATAGCAGAAGGTTTCTGAGGACTTCAGTCAGAAGGTTTCTGAGTAGAAGTGTGTAGATTGTGAAGAGAGTAACTACAACAATGGCTTTTGTGCTTAGCACTACCATCCAGAGATCCTTTCTGTGAGAAACACCAGTGTGTGTGTTTCTAATAATCCTCAAAGGTGTGGTAGTGAGCAATACAAACTACATGACATGCCAGAACAGTTGGAAGAGAAGTTAAGATAGGAGAATTTGGGGATGGGGATATCTTTGTCAGTGAGATAAAAATAAGTCAAACCAATAATGTCCTTCAGCTTGAAACATTTTGTACCTCGATTATTATTCTGTGAACTTCAGTGGAAAATGCTTTCATGCAAGTAGATTTTGTAACATGTGCTTACTTAAATTAAGTCTATTTCTTTGGGACAGAAAATTAATTGGTGTACTATTTTCTTGCTAAAAAAGAAGAAACCCCAAAGAATTCTTTTGGAAGAGCAGAAACATGAAATCACTGGTTGTAACAAATAAGACTTTCTTGCCTTGGAACGGAGGTAATGCTAATTAAAACTCAAATGGAGAGACATTAACATTCAGCAAAGTATAGTAGAGCTCTGTGTCCAATTTATAAAATCAGTGTCAATGGAAATGTTATCAAAAAACTTATTTTTGTTAGCAGCATGGCAGCTTAGTATGCAGACAATTTTCCTTGTGATGCTATGGTTACCAATTCCTAATGCTGCTGAGCAGAATGAAGAAATAAGGGCTCGTCACAGCAAGCCTCTTTCTCTAAACATTTCGTAGTCAAGGGGACAGAGTTTAATACACAAGGTAGAGCTACCTATTTCTTCCCTCACAAAGAGCTAGCTCAATAAAATGGTATAAATTATTATCAGAGGAGAAATTGTGTGTGAATGGGATAAATGAATAGAAAAATGTATCTGCACCCCTCTACTAGGTTAATCTCCTGTAAGATGTATACTTGTTCTCTGCTAGAGGCTTTATCAAATAAAGCTCTACTTGCATAAACTTCATTTGCCATTTACCTTATGCAGTCAGGGAAAAATAGTAGAAATTTTTGGATGGATGCCAAGAAAAAGATCAAATTAAAATATGGGAGTTCATCATAAATGGAATACCCAGGGGATATTCTAAATCACTTAATATTTTTGAAGAACCAGGAAATTCTGATCCTAGTTCAATTGAAGGATGTGAGATTTTTATTGTCCCCTAATTGTTTCCCCAAAGCTGAGAGAAAGATAAACAAGTAGCAGTTTCACTATGCAGTGGATTTACTAATCCTACTTTTAAAATGATTTAGAAAACATGATGGAGATAAGAATATAAAATAGATTTACGCTTGTGTAATTGTAATTAGAAACTGAAAGAATAAATTGCCTCCTTTTGATATAATGTATACATAAAATAAAAACTTTGTCTTCTTTCTCTGATGTTATAACATCAATCATGTTTCAAAAGGTTGGGAAACATAAATAAAGGGCAAATGAATCCAAGTGATAAAGCAGAAAATATCAATGAATTTATGATAAAGTTGCAACGTTTTTCAGGAAAAATGGGGAATCACAAATTGGCTCAGGTATTTAGTGAAACTAAAAAATCTGAAAAGTACAGTTATGGGATCTTAAAATGATAATTTCCTTTTTTGACAGATTTTAAGAATTCTGGATTTCCATGGTAGATCCAGGAGTTTTTTTTATCATCTTCAAACTCTACATTTTTAGAGATTATTTTTACAAAATGTTTTAACCTAAATAAATGCAATCATGCAATGTAACAAAATCTAAGCAATTGCGCCGGAAGCGGAATAACAACACGGAGACAAGAGCTGGAATTTAAATTGGGTCACTTTATTTAAATTAACGTAACTTTAAATAACATAACTTTAAAAGTTATAAGCAAGTGAAACAAAAGGACCTGCAGAGGCCAATCAAACTAGTGGGGCGGAATATTACATAAAAAACATTCCTTGGCAACTATAGGGCATAACTCCTTGCTGAACAAGGATTCTCCTTGCTGAACAACTCCTTGCCCAACAAGGATTAGGAGAAGCCCTTCCATTGCAGCCTCTTGACCCAGCCGGGTAGCCACCTTCACCTGGATCTGAGCCATGCACATAAAGTGTGTGGGAGGAGCTCCCCCTCCAATCTCTTTTGGGAAATTGGATTAGGTGAGTCCCATGGGCATCCCCTCTCCAATCCCCGAGATCGTGCAAACCTATAGATCCTGGAGAGAGGCGGCCCATCATCTTTGAAAAGATGCCCAAAAGGAGAATCTGCAGTTGCTACTACTGCCCATTTCTGCCCCTAACCTGCCACGGAGGGGGGGGAGTCAGATCTCAATTTTGCCCCCCCCCCGACTCCCCCCTCAACCTGCACCAGCTCATGCAGGAACCTCTGCAGGTCCCTAGAGGAGAATGCTGTCAGCTCAGTAGAGTCCGGGCCTGTCAACCTGATCTGGGGTGCTGCACCACCAACCATGCTAGATCTCGTCTTCTGAAAACAAGCACCATTGGCTCTGTAGAGTCATGAGCAGAATCCTGTTCTCAGTGTGCATTATGCCACTGTCCAAATCCCCCCTAGATTCAACCCCATTGTTATTAACCAGTTTCCTGCCATAACCAGTGTTCTAGGGGATAACAGGTGGCCCATGCTACTCCGAGACATTACAACCCAATCAACGTATGCTTGGGCATCCACAAAACCTGGAACCAAAGGTCCTCATGGGCTTAACCAACCACTGCCAAGCCCCCCAAACGGTCCCGAGTCATTGGCACCTTGGCAAGACCCACACTTGGGGACCACAGATCAGACCATCAGGTCTTCACGGACATGACCTGTCACTCCCGAGCCTGTGCCAAAGCAAATGTTGCCAAATGTACCACATCAGTGAACTGGGCGGCACCACAGGTGATAACCGCCCCCAACAAGGATTAGGAGAAGCCCTTCCATTGCAGCCTCTCGATCCAGTCAGGTAGACACTGTATGCCAGCCCCGTATCCACCGTGATTCAAGCCTGACTTCGGAGCTCATTGGGGCTTCTCCCAACCAGCAACCTAAAACAGAAAGATAGGTTAACTCAAGAGAAAAGGCCACCTTGTGCATGCTGTCATATGCACGACCAAGACCGTCACCCAAAGTGGCCAATGGTATTACAAACATGTATAAAAACCCCAGCACTGCTGGTGCCCTTCGGGCCAAGAAAGGGCGTTGACTTACCTGAACGCCCCTTCTCGTAAGTTGGAGTCAGCCTTCAGATAGGGTTTTCCTCGTCCAATCACATTGAGCACTGAGCCTGTCAATCAAAATAGCATAATATACATATCCGGTCACCATGTAATATCTCCAGTTTGAGACGAAGCCGGAAAGACAGACTCGACGTGGAAGATTCCTGGGAAAAAAGTTACTGAAAGAACTCACACCAAGGATATGATAAATGATACACTGACTGCTGAATAATGAGCAAAAAATCCCTGGTGTTTCATTGAATAAAAATGCAAAACTAAAATGAACATGGAAAGATAAGAGTATCACAATTCCTCATAATAACAAAGGGTGGGACTGAAGGCTGACTCCAACTTACGAGAAGGGGCATTCAGGTAAGTCAATGCCCTTTCTCCCTGATAGTTGGAGTCAGCCTTCAGATAGGGACATACCAAAGCTAGTATAAAGTCCCTAGGGTAGGAAAATGTGTATCCTGCTGCACCTCTAGGAGGTATGTGATTGTTCCACCTGTTGCAGAACCCGATGACCAAATGCCGAATCTGCTGAAGAAAAGGTGTCAATTCTGTAATGACAAATAAATTGAGTTGGGTAGGCCCAGGTAACTGCAGATCTTCTCTAGTGATGCCTGAGTGGACCAAGCAGCTGAAGTGGAAGTGCTACGAGTGGAATGAGCAGTGAGGTTGAAAGGGAGAGGGCTGCCCTTTAAGGTGAATGCATGATTTATGGTAGCTGTTATCCATCTGCTAATTTTAGAAGCTGAAGCCTTCAGACCTCTAGATTGTGGACCATACGTAATAAACAAGGCCTCTGTTTTCCGAAAAGGAATGTCCTGTCCAGGTACACCTTAATGGCTTTTCAGAAGTCTAAAGACTGCCACTTCTTTTCTAATTGGTTTGTGGGATTTGCACAAAAAGTAGGTAATACTAGCTCTTGAGAGCGGTGAAAAATTGAATTAATTTTGGGATTAAATGAAGGGTCCAAATAAAGAGCTACCTATCAGAGTGGAAAATACATAAATCCTGCCTAATGGAAAGGGAGGACAACTCTGAGACATACCTAGTGGAGGTAATAGCCACCAAAAATACAATCTTGTGTGTTAAGAGTGACAAGGAAGCCTTGGGTAAGGATTCATAAGGCAGCCCTGTGAGAGACTCCAAAACAAATGGCAAATCCCAGGTGGAAAATGGTGGATAATGGGAGGCTTGATATTAGATGCCCCTTTAAGGAAACAGGAAAGCATGGGGTAATGTGCTAAGGATTTAAAGTGTTAGCAAGACAACCCTGAAGATAACATTGCCACTTGTTGCTGAAGGGTCTGTGGTGATAATCCCTTGTCTAACCCAAGTTTAAGAAAAAGGAGTAGTTTTGGTATAGGTATGCAAAAGGGTGAGAGACCCTCAGACAGACACCAATTTGAAAAATAATTCTATGACTATATCCTCAATAACCTTCATTTTATATTTACTATATGTATACCCAATATAACCCTCATTGTGTAATGGACAAAATCAATCAATCAATAAAATAATAAATAAAATGAAATTAAAAATCTGAAAAAAAGAAAATAATGGTCAGTGATCACAGAAGGCCAAATGTTTGAATGGCAGGAACCTTGAAAGAGTGGAAACTGAACAGTATCCCTATAACCATAATCTATAACCATAAATACAAAGTCTACCCAGTAAAATGGTTTTGCTAAAACTTCAGTTATCTTTTAATTAATTACTGTAAGACACTTTGTTGCAAGCTGCCATGAGCCCTTTGGGATTGGGCACATACAAATCTAAACAAACAAACAAAAAATATTACAACTCTACATATTATTTAATATATGTGATATGAAGTTGTAAAAGCCAAGATACTTACATAGTTAATATTCGATCAACACGATACATTAAAATTACACAACAGTTGTAGTTTCAACATTCAACCTTTTATTTACATTCAACCTTTTATATGTGCCTTATAGGCATTACATACAACAAATATAGGACTTCAAAGATTGTAATCAAAATGCAAAGTGCTGAATTAATTGGATAAAAAATGACATTTCTTAAGAAGAAATCAAAAAGAGCAATACCTGTATGGAAAACATTTATAATTGGTTAAACAACCTGTGTAGCATTGCATAATCCCAGCAGGAATATTCCTTACCTAAGCTGGCAAACACAAGGACCAAGGACAGGCAAAACAGCAGAGGAAGCAAGAGTGATTTCTGACTTCCTGATGGCTTTCCATTGAGTTTCCTTGGGGAGAAATAATAACTGCAACAACACTCCAGCAGCACAGCAGCAGCCAATAGTAATGAAGCAGCCTCAACCTCATCAAATTTTATTCCATCAGAATTGATGTTCCAAGATTCCCTGGACCCAGCCATACTCAATAACTACCGTCCAGTCTCCAACCTTCCCTTCATGGGGAAGGTTGTTGAGAAGGTGGTGGCACTTCAGCTCCAGCGGTCCTTGGAAGAAGCCGATTATCTAGGTCCTCAGCAGTCTGGATTCAGGCCCGGCTACAGCACGGAAACTGCTTTGGTCGCGTTGATGGATGATCTCTGGCGGGCCCAGGACAGGGGCTTGTCCTCTGTCCTGGTGCTTCTTGACCTCTCAGCGGCTTTCAATACCATCGACCATGGTATCCTGCACCGACTAGAGGGGTTGGGAGTGGGAGGCACTGTTCTTCAGTGGTTCTCCTCATACCTCTCTGGTTGGTCGCAGTCGGTGTTAGTAGGGGATCAGAGGTCGACCTCTAGGTATCTCCCTTGTGGGGTGCCTCAGGGGTCGGTCCTCTCCCCCCTGCTATTTAATATCTACATGAAACCGCTAGGTGAGATCATCCAAGGGCATGGGGTGAGGTATCATCAATACGCCGATGATACCCAGTTATACATCTCCACCCCATGTCCAGCCAATGAAGCAGTGGAAGTGATTGGCCGGTGCCTGGAGGATGTTAGGGCCTGGATGAGTGTCAACAAGCTCAAACTCAACCCAGACAAGACGGAGTGGCTGTGGATCTTACCTCCCAAGGGCAACTCCATCTGTCCATCCATTACCCTGGGGGGAGAATCACTGGCCCCCTCAGAGAAGGTTCGCAACTTGGGCGTCCTCCTCGATCCACAGCTGACATTAGAGAAACATCTTTCAGCTGTGGCGAGGGGACGTTTGCCCAGGTTTGCCTTGTGCACCAGTTGCGACCCTACTTGGACCGGGAGTCACTGCTCACAGTCACTCATGCCCTCATCACCTCGAGGCTTGACTACTGTAACGCTCTCTACATGGGGCTACCTTTGAAAAATGTTCGGAAACTTCAGATCATGCAGAATGCAGCTGCGAGAGCAATCATGGGCTTTCCCAAATATGCCCATGTTACACCAACACTCCGCAGTCTGCATTGGTTACCAATCAGTTTCCGGTCACAATTCAAAGTGTTGGTTATGACCTATAAAGCCCTTCATGGCACCGGACCAGATTACCTCAGGGACCGCCTTCTGCTGCATGAATCCCAGCGACCAGTTAGGTCCCACAGAGTGGATCTTCTCCGGGTCCCGTCAACTAAGCAATGTCGCCTGGCGGGACCCAGGGGAAGAGCCTTCTCTGTGGCGGCCCCAGCCCTCTGGAACCAACTCCCCCCAGAGATTAGAACTGCCCCCACCCTCCTTGCCTTTCGTAAACAACTTAAAACCCACCTCTGCCGCCAGGCATGGAGGAATTGAGATCCTCTTTCCCCCTAGGCCTTTACAATTCTATGCATGGTATGTATGTATGTATGTATGTATGTTTGGTTTTTATATTAATTGATTTTTAATCATCAATACCAAATTACTATTGTACACTGTTTTATTGTCGCTGTTAGCCGCCCCGAGTCTCTGGAGAGGGGTGGCATACAAATCCAATAAATAAATAAATAAATAAATAAATAAATAAATAAATAAATAAACAAACAAACAAACAAACAAACAAATAAATAAATAAATAAATAAATAAATAAATAAATAAATAAATAAATAAATAAATAAATAAATAAATAAATAAATAAATAAATAAATAAATAAATAAACAAACAAACAAACAAACAAACAAACAAACAAACAAACAAACAAACAAACAAACAAACAAACAAACAAACAAACAAACAAACAAATAAACAAACAAATAAATAAATAACAAACAAACAAACAAACAAACAAACAAACAAACAAATAAATTTTGGATGCATTCCATAACCTGGCCCATTTGGCTTATTGGTGACTATGATGAACCATTTCACCCAGTTAAAGGTCATGACAGTGACAGTTTAATATTACATTGGTACCTCATCTTACGAATGCCTCTTCTAACGAACTTTTCAAGATACGAATCCGGTGTTTAAGATTTTTTTGCCTCTTCTTCCGAACTATTTTCACCTTACGAACCCAAGCAGCTGCTGCTGGGATGAAGGGGTTTCTTTTTTCCCCTTTTTTGAAGAAAGAAAAGGGAGGGGCGGCTTGGAGGAGGAAAGATTTTGCAGAGAACAACGTGCTTGCAAAGGCACTAAAACGGTGTCTTTTGAAGAAAGAAAAGGGAGGGGCACCCCCCTTGCCTTTCTTCCTTCCCATTCACCCTTTAGCCTAGCCTTGCTTCTTCCACCCGCCCCCTTTAGCTGCTCCTCCCTGCCCTCTGTTCACCTCCCTTCAAAAGTTTGGGATTTTCCTGAAGGATTTGTACACATTATTTGCTTTTACATTGATTCCTATGGGAAACATTGTTTCATCTTACGAACTTTTCACCTTACGAACCTCCTCCTGGAACCAATTAAGTTCGTATCATGAGGTACCACTGTATATAAATAAGTATGCTTCATATACACCAGAATAGATAATGTTTCAAATGAATTTTTATGCACATTAAATGTGGTTTCCCTTTAAAGATATATTAATTCAACCTATTTGTGACGAATTAACATTATATATTAAAGAATAGAAATCTGATATTTTTGTTTATTTTAAAAGATTTATTTCAAATATTTTAATGTAAGATATTATATTATTTTAAATATATTATTTTAAATTACAACACAAATTAAAGTATATTGTGGTTATCAAAATTATTTTTGAAACTTGGATTCATCTCTCTCTCTCTCTCTCTCTCTCTTTCTCTCTCTGTGTGTGTGTGTACTGCTCAAAAAAAATAAAGGGAGCACTCAAATAACACATCCTAGATCTGAATAAATGAAATATTCTCATTGAATACTTTGTTCTGTACAAAGTTGAATGTGCACAAGAGCATGCGAAATTTATTATCAATCAGTGTTGCTTCCTAAGTGGACAGTTTGATTTCACAGAAGTTTGATTTACTTGGAGTTATATTGTGTTGTTTAAGTGTTCCCTTTATTTATTTATTTATTTATTTATTTTTTAGCAGTGTATCTCTCTCTATATATATATATATGAAACCGAGATACCCGAGTATACAACAACAACAACAACAACATTATATATAACCCTTTTCTGGCCTATGTAGAGAAGGAACTGCAGGGCAAAGCTCTCAAAGTTATATTTTCATTTTATACCATTAAAAGAACGAGCAAGAATGAAATTTCTCTCTCTCTGTCTGAAGTATCAGGTCGGCATCAATAAATTATACTCTTGTTCAATTTGATGCTATTTGAAGATTATGTAGCATTCACCTGAGAAATGTTGGTCATTTTCTTTTCTCCCTTTTCAATTATCTTCTAATAATGGCCCATGTTAAATGTTTGTATAGCCTGAATCATCCTAATAGCAATTTGTTAATAACTGTGGAAGGAGATTAAACTAAAGGAGTGGTAAGCAATAGCTATTTAGAAAGTTAAGAACATTTCTTAACGTCCTAGTAAAATGGCTGCTATAATGCCATTCCACAATATGCTATGGTGGTGTGTCCCTTGCCCAGGCAGGGCCAACAATCCCAGCCCTACCAGAATGGGCTGGAAGTGCGCCTCCGCACCCACGCCCGGACAGGGTTCCGCTTCTGCGCATGTGCAGAAACCAAATCTCACACGAGCGAGTGAGATTTCTGGTTTTTTTCTGGGCATGCGCAGAAGTGAAAAGAACCTGGAAATGGGCAAAAGTCAGTGCCCACTTGCTGCTGCCCACCACTATTTGCCCCCTCAGTCCAACAGGCAAACCGAAAGTTCTGGAAAATGGACTTCCAATTTGCCCATTGGGCTATTTTTCACTCTCCGGAGTCTATAGATTTGCCATCACTGGTATATTGTGTCATTTGCAAACTTGGAAATCAAACACAATCAAATATATTACAGCAGTACAGACTGATTAAAAACTTCATAAAAACATGAATATTTATATAAAATCATAAATATTATTCCATTCTCAGATATGAATTCAGAGCAGCCAAATGTAAAAGCAATAACACCCAGCTGCTATCTGTTGATATAACAGGAAGTAGTTCTACACAGAGAGATGAAATTGCAATAATACATTTAATTAGCCAAGTTATGGTATAGTGGTAATGATTTCAGGAGATTCAAATTGCCTGATAATCAATTTCATTAAAGAATAACAGATGGCTTGGGATCTAAAACATGCAACTAATTCACTGGGGAGTCTGAGGAGTTCATAAAATTCAACAGCACTATTATTTTGGAATGGCAAATATTTGTAAATAGCAATATTTCTGGAAGATACTTATGTGATATGCATGGCAAAATAACATATTGAATAAAGTTATGAACTGGCAAAAATATTGTTAAAAAAGTATTCAAGGAAAACCTTTCAGTACAATGGTGATTTTATAAATTGTCTGGAGCTATCTGTGTAGTCATCTACAGCAAGTTTGACTTAAATTTAGTAATTTGTTTTTTTAAAAGTTACTGTACTAGGCAATTGACTTATAGTTTGTGATTGAAGTTTGTTAAAATGCTAAGGACAACAACTGATTTTTGTCTTTATATATCAATAGTAAATACTTGAAAATAGCAAGTAATACTGTTTACCTTTCTTGCCTACTTATTGGCTACCTTTAAGGTGACCAGACATCCTGCTTTTGGTGGGACAGTCCCAATTTTTAATAATTTGTCCCACGTCCCACGGGGTTTTTAAAAAGTCCCAAAAAAGTTTACTTTCTCTGGACTGCCCAGAGTGAATGAAGCATTTTCTTTCTCTGGGTACTGGGAGAGGGAATAAATTTCTCCCACTGCCCAGAGAAAGAAAATGCTTTATTCACTCTGGGCATTCCAGAGCGAATGAAGCATTTCCTTTCTCTGGGTGCTGAGAGAGGGAATAAACTTCTCCCACTACCCATAGAAAGGAAATATTTGCACTGGATGGCTCAGAGTGAATGTTTTCCCTTTCTCTGGGCGCTGGAAAAGGGAATAAACTTCTCCCAGTGGCTAGAGAAAGGAAACGCTTTATTCGCTCTGGATGGCTCAGAGTGAATAAAGTGTTTCCTTTCTCTGGGCACTGGGATGAGGAAACCTCTCCCACCACTGTGAGAAAGGAAGGGTGTCCTGTTATGGGCTGGCATGTCAATCTTGGGATGGAGCATGGCCCACGCTTCTTCGCAGTTAGAAAAGAGGAGGAGGGATGAAAGCAGTAATGTCTCTGGGGATGGGCATGGCTCCCAGGGAGACTAGACCAAATTTTTAATCAAGGACTCCCCCCTCATCAGTGATGTCCCACTTTACCAATGTTCAAATCTGGTTACCTTAGCTACCTTAAGTCTCTCATCTCTGTCTGTCTGTCTGTCTGTCTGTCTGTCTGTCTGTCTGTCTCTGTCTGTTTGTCTCCCTCTGTCTGTCTCCCTCTGTCTCTGTCTTTCTCTGTCTGTCTGTCTGTCTGTCTGTCTGTCTGTCTGTCTCTGTCTGTTTGTCTCCCTCTGTCTGTCTCCCTCTGTCTCTGTCTTTCTCTGTCTGTCTGTCTGTCTGTCTGTCTGTCTGTCTGTCTCTCTCTCTCTTTTTCTCACCTATGCATTTCTAAGGAGCCAAATATTTATACTGTTTATACTGTTTTTGTCTTCAACTAACTCAGGGTTGTCAAACTGATGGCCCACAGGCTGGATGCATCATGCATCATACCAACCTCGGCTCCACAAATGGGAAAACATCACAAAACCTGCAACACGCTGAAGTTAATTTGGCAACAGTAACCTAACTGATTCTTAAGCAATAACACATAAACAAAGAAAAGCGATCTCATAAAATATTTCTACTTGACATATCATTTGAATTAAAATAATTATTCTTGTGCTATTTGAATGTTCATATAAAACATCTATGTTTTGGAAACCTCTTTTTTGCATGGCTATATAAATCTGAAATTGTACCAGTGAAGGGCCACCAAAATTTTTACTACCACACTGTGGGCATGGCTTATGTAGGATGCCCTGCATTTTCTTTCAACATCTTTCAGTGCAAATTGGGCGCTCTGGGGTAGAGCTTCATTTTTGCTACCCCACTGCATTCCCCGCTGTCCGGGCAGTAGCCCACCCCTGACTTGTACACTCTGATATCAATGATATCACCCTTAAAAGAGCAACAATATTTGAAAGTTACTGTAGGCTATTTCACATGAGAGATTTTGTTTAAATCAACATATAAACCTTGAAAATAGAGGAACCCTCCATTAAAATAATCTGTTTATGGATCTAAAGTAAATTATGCATGAATATATTTAATGCACAAATATTGTCTCATTCTCAGCATTACCTTCTGAATATATAATCCCAATTTAGAGCACATTTTACTTTTTCTTTAATTATACTTTCAGTGGTTTGGAAGAATTATGCAACGTTTTCATTGATTTACCATATTTGCAGAAACCAGGGTTAAAATTCATCTACATACTTCTGTGATTCTTGCATGGACAGTGATAGATATCCTTCTGATTTCCATGCTCTTCTTATGTTTCATTTTGTTTACTCAAGGATATAGCCATGCCTACCATAGTGCAGATGGAAAATCACCTATTTTACCTCTAGTCCCACCTTCTTTATTCTATAAAATGTTCCTTTATATTGTGAGAAAATTTATTAATTTCTAAAAATCCTTGAAGTATGATTTGTTATTTCTCTGACAATTTTGTCTTTAAAATGTTTCAGTTAGGTTGTGTTTACATAATATATACACGATAATCTATTTTAGAATCTATTTTTTCCTTATTGCATAGCTTTTGTAATAATTGCTTTTTTCTATAAAACTGCATTGTTTCCCTAATTAGAATTAAATCATCCCAGATGTTTTGTAAAAATCAGGATTAATCCCCCGAGAAGTTAATGGGGAAATGTTCTTTATCATTTTGGACTTTTATCTAGCTTTACTAAATATGATACGTTCTTTATAGTGTTTATATTTATTATTGTTTACTTTTGGGGGAAAAGTAAAATTTTAACTTGTACATCTAGTATCTGTGTACATTATTTGCTATGTATTCCAATGAGTAAAATCATATGTCCTAAATGAGCTGCTTAATAATACAATTTTAAAGATAAATCTGCCATCCTTCTTATCTCTGTGAGTTGTAAATAATTTTCTTATTGACTCTTGACTTTTTAGCATTAAAATAAAAGTTTTTTTAAAAGGCAAAGCCTTTGATACGGTTCCACATAAAGAGCTGATAGATAAATTAGTGAAGATTGGACTTAATCCCTGGATAGTTCAATGGATTTGCAGCTGGCTGAAGCATAGACACCAGAGGGTTGTTGTGAATGGCGAGTATTCTGAGCAGAGTCAGGTTACAAGCGGTGTGCCACAAGGGTCTGTTCTGGGTCCTATTCTTTTTAATATGTTTGTGAGTGACATAGGGGAAGGTCTGGTAGGGAAGGTTTGCCTATTTGCCGATGACTCTAAAGTGTGCAATAGGGTTGATATTCCTGGAGGCGTCGGCAATATGGTAAATGATTTAGCTTTACTAGATAAATGGTCAAAGCAATGGAAACTGCAGTTTAATGTTTCCAAATGTAAAATAATGCACTTGGGGAAAAGAAATCCTCAATCTGACTATTGTATTGGCAGTTCTGTGTTAGCAAATACTTCAAAAGAAAAGGATTTAGGCGTAGTGATTTCTGACAGTCTCAAAATGGGTGAACAGTGCAGTCAGGCAGTAGGGAAAGCAAGTAGGATGCTTGGCTGCATAGCTAGAGGTATAACAAGCAGGAAGAGGGAGATTATGATCCCGCTATATAGAATGCTGGTGAGACCACATTTGGAATACTGTGTTCAGTTCTGGAGACCTCACCTACAAAAAGATATTGACAAAATTGAATGGGTCCAAAGACGGGCTACAAGAATGGTGGAAGGTCTTAAGTATAAAACGTATCAGGAAAGACTTAATGAACTCAATCTGTATAGTCTGGAGGACAGAAGGAAAAGGGGGGACATGATCGAAACATTTAAATATATTAAAGGGTTAAATAAGGTCCAGGAGGGAAGTGTTTTTAATAGGAAAGTGAACACAAGAACAAGGGGACACAATCTGAGGTTAGTTGGGGGAAAGATCAAAAGCAACATGAGAAAATATTATTTTACTGAAAGAGTAGTAGATCCTTGGAACAAACTTCCAGCAGACGTGGTAGATAAATCCACAGTAACTGAATTTAAACATGCCTGGGATAAACATATATCCATCCTAAGATAAAATACAGAAAATAGTATAAGGGCAGACTAGATGGACCATGGGGTCTTTTTCTGCCGTCAGACTTCTATGTTTCTATGTTTAAAAAAATTATGCTACCATCAGGCTTCAAACAAATAAATGACATTTAGAGAGTTTTCTAAGCATGATGTTTATTGCTGTACATCCATAGACAAAATTGTGCCAGACTGTACATTATTACTCCCACCTATGGAATACTCTGAACCATTAGGGAGAAACTGCAATTGCCTCTTTGACTCATACTGTCAGAATCCCTAAAGAGTGAATCTGCCATTCAGTTGAGAGAAGGGGGATTGTGGGTTTGATTTATTAGCATTGCCTGTACCAACTGATGTTTTACAACATGTATCCTGGAGCTAAGCATCTTGAGATCTCATCATCCTGTGAGATGGTTTATGGGGGGCAGGGACAATATAGAATATTTCACTGGAATGGGGAATGGAAGAAACTCAGGGAAACATATGGTTATTTGGTTCCCAGAGCAGTTGATTAAAGAAACTCTTTTCACCCTTGTGTATTGGCTAAATTCTGCATTCTGATTAATGAGGAGGGGTTTCTAACCCTTTAATTCTACCTGCTTTGCCTAAGGGTATTTAGACGTTGCTTTGAATGGAATGCTTTCACATCTGCTTAATAAAAGATGCTTTTGAACTACCTGGCTCAGAAGTTCTCACTTTCTTAAATTAGACAGAGAGAAAATCCTTACACATACATAATCTGTTCTGAGTTGTCTTTGACTTTTATGGAATGTACACCCTCTCTCCAAGTATCTATCTCCTTGCTACATTGGGTCACAGCCACATTGATAAAGTTTTCATCTGAAATTTTAATTGTGAAGTGTTGAAATAATTGATTCAAATTTTGAAATTGCCATTATTTTAACAGCAGCAATTCAACCCAGTTATATTGAAATATCCTCTGTACCATATTTTTATTTCTTTTTACTTTTTGCAAATAGGAATAAAATTATTTGTAACTTCCAATTATTTTGAATAATTTTTTTAGCAACATTCATTCCGGAATGTTTGGACAATGATCATGTCACTAGTACACATGATTTAATAGACTACATTAAGCAACTCTTTCTGCAATTTAAGAGGTGTGAGATGAGAGTTCCAAAAATTCAATATTAAGTCTAATAACTTAATAAACGTTTCCACAGTTATTCTAATATATTTTTCAGAATGCCAAGAGTTTGAAAATGGAGGAATAATGTCACTACCAAAATACAATATATGTAATAATTTACAATATATGTAATAATACATTATTAAAAAAAACAAACTAGTTTAACAAATATTTTTCTATTATTTTATTCCTTTCATTTCCTTGTTATCACCTAAAGCTATCATTAATGTAAGAAGAAAAATAACTTTGCTCTATGACTTTTTAAAGTATAAATTATAAAATTATTTTGAATCTTGGTTATTAATTCCTATTTGAGTAGAAATATTATAGATTTTCTCTATTATGCTTAAGAAATACAATTCAAATTTTTGCAATATTTGCTTTTAAAATGTTGCTTTAACACAATCAAAAGCTTTGAAAACCATTACACTTTAGTGAGTGCAATGATAACGTATAAATTTTACAACTGTTAACTGTATCCAACAATTTCATTTTAGGGATTGATATATTCCTTTTAGAGACAAATCCTGGTTGGTCAGGATTTCTACAATTAATCTGAGCAATCAGCTATAATCTTAATCTATAAATTATAATTTAAATTAAATAGAGATGTCTATAAGAGGATGCTGCTTGTAAATCTTTACCTCATTTGTGAATTTAAATTATTGTGGGATTAATAATTGGATTAATGTCAATCTCTTAATAAGATTAGAATTTTCTGCTAGCCTGTGGCTAATTACATGTATTGATGAAGTGTAGTAGTTTCTACTGAAAAAAAGGATAAAGTTCAGCATAAATATTATACTATATGGCCTATTACTTTTTCTCAGATAAATTTTGCTACCATGACTGTTCATATTAGTAACTCAGTTTTCCTGCAGTGACTACAATTAGATGAGTTGTTTGCTATGAACTATACTTCTGCTATTCCTATTCTTTCATAGGAAATCTAATGCATTATTGCCGTCTCAAAATAAAAGAAATGAAGTGTAAACTTGTAATCATAGTTATTGACACAGAAGTCAGAGATTTAAGAGATGCATAGCATTGCAATAACATACTACTGGAGAAAGACAGATTGAAAGAACATTTACACCAGAAAAAATATGGATATTTGGGGAATTTACATTTCTAAGTACAAATTATAAAGTATTTTTAAAAGATGGATGTTTAAAGAAGGAAACACAGTAGCCTAGGGGTTAAAATTTAGACCCTTGCCAGTCGGGTTTCAGGTCCAGCTACAGCACTGAAACTGCTTTGATCTCTGGCAGGCCCGAGATAGGGAATACTCTTCTATCTTGGTTCTTTTTGACCCCTCAGTGGCTTTCAATACCATTGACCATGTTATCTATCTGCGTTGACTGGAGGAGCTGGGAGTGGGAAGCACTATATTGTGGTGGTTCTCCTCTAACTTCTCTGATTGATCACATTCGGTGTTGGTAGGGGTTGGTTGCGGGGTGTCTCAGGGGTCATTCCTCTCCCCTCTGCTGTTTAACATCTACATGAAACTGCTGGGTGAGATCATCCAATGACACTGGTTGAGGTTCTAGCAGTACAAGGATGACACTCAGCTGTACATCTCCACTCTGTGTCAATTCAATGAAGCAGTGAACGTGATGTGCCGGTACCTGGAGGCTGCAACCCCGACAAGACTAAGTGGCTGTAGATTTTGCCTCTCAAGGACTGTTCCACCTGTCCATCCATAACTCGGGGTTGGTTGTTGGGGTTTTTTTTGCAATCTGGGAGTTCTCCTAGACCCGCAGCTGTGATTAAAACAACATCTCTCAGCTGTGGCTATGGAAACCTTCACACAGGTCTGCCTAATGCATCTGTTACGGCCCTATTTGGATAGGGCGTCTCTTCTCACAGTCACTCATGCCCTTGTCACCTTGCAGCTCAACTACTGCAATAGACTCTACATGGGGCTACAATTAGTTCAGAACTCAGCTGTGCAAGCTATTGTGGGTGTGCCTAGGTACACCCACATAACTTCAACACTTTGCAAGCTGCGCTGCCTACCAATCAGTCTCTGGATGCAATTTAAGGTGTTGGTTATCACCTATAAAGACCTTCATGGCTTAGGACCAGATTATTTACAGGACTGTATTCTGCCTCACACTTCCCATAGGCTGATTCAAGCCCACAGAGTTGGCCTTTTCTGGATCCCAGAGTGCCAGACAAACAGTGCTGACTGGTGAGACCACAGGGGAAGGCTTTCTCTGTGGCAGCCCCAGTTATCTGGAATCAACTACCCCTGGGGATCTGCACTGCCCCCACTCTCCTGGCCTTCTGGAAAGCCTTGAAAACTTGCCTTTGCTGGCAGATCTGGGGCCATTGAGCTATAGCACTCTGCTCTGTTCCTGAAGTGATTATTGTTTTTCTTTTGGGATTTTTTTTTGTATTGGGATTTTAATTGTTATATACCATTTTTATTATTGTATGCCGCCCAAAGTCTGTCAGGAGTTGGACAGCTGATAAATTTAATAAAACTTAAAACTTAAACTTAAAACGTAAGATGCTGAGCTTGTTGTCTGAAAAGTTGGTAGTTCAAGACCCAAGCACCATACAAACTGAACTCCCATTCTTGCCCCAGATCCTATCAACCTAGTAATTCAAAAGTATTCAAATACAAGTAGATAAATATCATATTTTTCAGCTCTAAAAGAGGCTGAAAACTGGGGTGCGTTTTTTCTCCGAATGTAGTTTTAAAAAAAAAAAAAAAATCCCAGCCCTAACACAGTGCTAGTGGTCATCCTGGCTTTCACCATTATTTTTTTAAATTTCTACTCCTTCCAAAGCAGTTTTTTCATGACCTAAATCTTTGCAGGCTTGTTTTCATTCCTACTCCCTATGAAAAAAGGTTTTTTCAGCCATAACCACGGGATAAAATAATATGCTGAAGATGAACAGACTAAAGATGCTAGCCAGATGAATACCTGGTAGGTAGATTTTCCCCCTATTTTCCTCCCCCAAAACTAAGGTGCAGCTTATACTGTGGTGCATCTTATACTCCAAAAAATACAATAAGTAGCAAAAGCATTTAGACTTATATACTGCTTTATAGTGCTTTTACAGCTCTCTCTAAGCAGTTTACAGAATCAGCATTTTGCCCTCAACAATCTGGGTCCTCATTTTACCCATCTTGAAAAGATGTAAGGCTAAGTCAACCTTGAGCCAGTGGTGAGATTTGAACTGCTGAACTACAGCTAGCAGTTAGTTGAAGTAGCTTGCAGTGCTGCACTCTAACCACTGTGCCACCCCAGCTCTTTGGTGGTGAAGTAACAGCATTCTGTATGCCTTTGGCATATAATCATTCTGGCCACATGACCACAGAAGTGTCTTTGGACAACTCTGTCACCTTTGTTTAGAAAACACTGGTGAGCCCTTCCCCCTACAGTCAGACATTACTGGACAGAGGAAACCTTTGCCTTTATCTTAAAGATAGATACACATTGCTAAGTCTTCTGTATAAGAAGCTGTATAATTTTGACTGCATTTTAGTAATAAATGTCTAGAGAAGCATTGGAGGAAAAGTAAATCTGAATTTAACCAAATACTTGTAAGAGTTCATATTAAGACTTACCAAGTGGTGCTCAAAGCAGCAAGATGCGCTTTGATTGCATCAGTGGAATCCCACCCAGTTGCCTTGTTTAGGGTGATTCATTCCCACCTCCACATGGGGGG
Organism: Erythrolamprus reginae; assembly: GCF_031021105.1. Lineage (NCBI taxonomy): Eukaryota > Metazoa > Chordata > Lepidosauria > Squamata > Dipsadidae > Erythrolamprus > Erythrolamprus reginae. The sequence goes on along the minus strand of NC_091956.1, from coordinate 32,016,289 downwards.
GGGGAGGTTCCATGAACCCTTAAAGGGCAGTGCTGAGGAATTTAAAGAGTTTTTCACAGATAAAATTGCTCAGATCTGGATGGACCTTGACTCCAATTGGAATGCAGTGTCAGCTGACAACGAGTCAGTCAAGGTGACAGGGGCACATCTTAGTCCAATTTTGTGGGAGGAGTTTGATCTGACAATGTCTGATGAAGTGGACAAAGCCATGGGAGCTGTTAGTTCGGCCACTTGTTTATTGGACCCGTGTCCCTCCTGGCTGGTTTTGGCCAGCAAGGAGGTGATACAGAGCTGGATCCAGGAGGTTGTCAATGCTTCCTTGAGGTAGGAGTCCTTTCTGGCTCCCTTAAAGGAGGCACTTGTGTGCCCCCTCCTGTTGTTTGAAATCTACATGAAACCGCTGGATGAGATCATCCGATGACACAGGGTGAGTTACCATCAGTATTCTGCTGACACTTAGCTATACATCTCCACCCCGTATCAACTCAGTGAAGCAGTGGAAATGATGTGCCAGTGTCTGGAGGCTGTTAGGGTTTGGATGGGTGTCAACAGGCTCAAGCTCAATCCTGGCAAAACGGAGGGCTGTGGTCCTGCCTCCCAAAGACAATTCCACCTGTCTGTCCATCACCCAGGGAGGAGCTTCTGCCCCCCCTAGAAAGGTTGGCAACTTGGGCATCCTCCTTGATCCACAGTTGAGCTTAGAATACTATCTCTCAGCTTTGGCAAGGGGGACATTTGACCAGGTTCACTTGGTGAACCAATTGTGGCTCTATTTGGACCAGGAGTCTCTTCTCACAGTCACTCATGTCCTTATCACCTCGAGGATCAACTACTGCAATGGGGCTACCTCTGAAGAGCATTCGGAGACTTCAAGTGGTACAAAATGCTGCTGAGCGAGCAGTCACGGCCATGCCGAGATATGCCCTTGTTTCTCAAACACTCCACAAGCTGCATTGGTTGTCCATTGATCTGTGAACATAATTCAAAGTGTTGCTTATGACCTATAAATTCCTACATGGCATGGGACCAGATTACCTATGGGATCGTCCTTTGCTTTATGTATCCCAGCGACTGATTAGATCCCACAAAGCTGGCCTTCTACAGGTCCCATCAGCCAGGCAGTGCCATCTGGCAGGGCCTATGGGAAGAGCCTTCTCTGTGGAGGCCATGGCCCTCTGGAATCAACTTCCCCTGAGAGATCTGCACTGCCCCCACCCTTTCAATCTTTCGCAGAGCCCTGAAAATACCTCTCTGTCGACAGGCCTGGGGTCACTAAGAACTTTTAATATCCCCAGCCCATGAATGAAAAATAATTAGGATGAATGTGGAGGTCTGTTTCTATGTAGAGGTTTCTAGAATTAACTTAAATTAGATTTTTGTTTTTAGTAGCGAGATTTTTAGTACATTTAAATATTTAAATATTAGATTTCTTTATGTATTCTATTCTTTGCTGTGAGCCACCCTGAATCCCATGAGAAGGGTGGCATAGAAATCTGATCAAATAAATAAATATAATACAATATATACTGTATTATATAATACAGTATACAATCCATCTGTAAATTTAGAATGTATATACTGCAACACTGTCAAATACATAATGTACTACCATGTTTATCAGTTATCAATCTGTTCATTCTCAGCTTGGTTCTCAGGACTATGGTTTGAATGAAACTTCAATTGCTGGGAAAAGCAGTGATCTTAGGATGAGAAAACCAGGGATTTTAGACTGAATCATATTGGTATGGATTCTGTTCCCTCAAAACACTTTAGTTTTCATATAAACTTTAGAAGAAGTAATAAAGACTTGTTATAGTACTGCTGCAGGAAAATTAACAGTGAATCTGATGGAGCATATATAAAGGCCTTTATTAAGTATGACCTTACAGTGATGAGGTGACAAAATATAATTATTATATGATTGCAAGTAGCCGGCCAATAGCGCTGTTAAAGATCACTAATCTGATGTAGAAGCTAAAGAGATGACCTTGAAAAAATAAGGCAAAGATGATGGTTGAAAATAGCAATACATTTAGATTTATATACTGCTTCATTGTGCTTTACAGCCTTCTCTAAGTGTTTCACAGCATATTTCTCCCAATAATCTGGGTCCTCATTTTACTGACCTCAGAAAGAAGGAAAGCTGAGTCAATTTTGAGTGAGAATTGAACTGCTGAACTGCAGTCAGCTAAAGTCCTCAGAAGTAGCCCGCAGTACTGAATTCTAACCACTGTACTACCATGGCTCATACGTAAGTCTGGAAAACAGAATAAATATGAGAAATAAATTAAGAATGACAACTCATTAGAGTGTAAATTAGACTTTCAAGACTATGTTGGTATACTATGTTGGTATACCCAGCAATAATTGTAGAATCTAGTTCATGATCTGGCCAGCAATTAATGGCTGACAGAGCCTGAGGAACATCATATGATTAGATTCATGCATCAGATTGGATCCACTTTGATTTGATTTTAGGCTGTAAAAGTCCTTTGGAGTTGGCTGAGGAATGGTCTAATGTGATCATTTGGAAAGATTGAATGTCTTGGTTAAGGAAGTAGACAGTGTTGCCATGACTGTAAGAATTAAACCTGCTTTCCCTATGGATGGAAGTAATGTGTGAAATGATGTGTGGTTGGATTCAGCAATGTGAATGAATCTCTGAGAGAAGAGATGATTCCACTAGTTCTTAAAAAGGCAGTAGCCAAGCCTTCCTATTTAAAAACTACATGGATGATTAGATCATTCATCAACATAGGCAGGGGTGGGCTGCTGCCCAGAGGGGGGAACACGGAGGGGTTGCAAAAATGGAGCTCCACCCCAGAGTACCCAATTTGCACTGAAAGAAAATGCAGGGCATCCTGAATAAGCCATGCCCACATTGTGGTAGTAAAAATTTTGGTAGCCCTTCACTGAACATAGGGTTAAGTATTATTAATATGCTGATGATATTCATCTATATATCTTATCATAGACTTAACAAGTTATGCCATCAAAGCTGTTTTCCAGCTGTCTGGACATTATGTGGTCTGCATGGAGAATAACAAGTTTTGGTTCAACACAAGTAAGGATATGGTGCTGTGTTTTTTAAATATCCCAGAGGAGCTAAAAATGGAGGTCTAGGTCTAGAGAATTGTTACTTATGGATGGGATTGCCATTCTCTATATAGAAGCCATTTAGACTTATTTCCAATGAGATGGGCAACAAATAAATTCAATAAATAAAATAAAATGTTAAATTTAATTTAATAATGCACTACTCCAAACAGATGGTATACAGTTTGGAGATATTGGGGTTTCTGCTTGAATAGCAGGGGAACCCAAAGTCTTTCAGATATATATATCAAAGTCCTTCATTTTCTGGCTCCAAAGCAAGCAGAAAGTCGAACTGGCTATCCATATGGTCAAGAGATTATGTTTTTAAAAAGCCAATAAACTTGCTATGTTCTTCTGGGCAATTGAAACATCTTTCCCCAAGAAATGATCAAACTCTTGTACAAGGATTCATATCCTGATGAATGATAACATCCTTGACAGAAAAGTCATGCAGCATAGACCACCCACACTTGTCAGGTTATGAGTCAGTGTGGATATATCTTAGAGATAACCCAAGACAAGGAATTAAAGGACACAGCACCGAGATCACTATGCTGGATTTCATATTTCATCACCAGTCGGGCGCTTCCCAAGCACCTAGGACTGCGTGATGTAGTAGCGAATTATGTTTGCCGATCCCAGTAAAGTGGGCTTTTGCAATTGACAGATGGAGATTTTGTCAATTCCGATGGTTTTCAAATCGCTGAGATCCTTTGGCACTGTGCCCAGCGTGCCAAGTACCACTGGGACCACTTTCACTGGCTTATGCCAGAGTCGTTGCAGCTCAATTTTTAGATCTTCGTATTTCACTAATTTCTCTAGCTGCTTCTCCTCAATTCTGCTGTCCCCTGGGATTGCGATGTCAATGATCCATACTTTCTTTTTCTCCACAATCAGGATGTCTGGTGTGTTATGCTTCAGAATTCGGTCAGTCTGAAGTCAGAAGTCCCACAGTAGTTTTGCTTGCTTATTTTCAACCACTTATTCGGGCTTATGATCCCACCAGTTCTTTGCCACTGGGAAATGGTAGTTCCGGCACAAGTTCCAGTGGATCATCTGTGCCACAGCATCATGTCTATGCTTGTAGTCAGTCTGTGCGATCTTTCAATTCTGGCTTTGACAGCATTTGTTCTAATGGTCTGTTCTTGTGCCACCAGTATTAGTCCTTCTGTTTCCTTTTTGAGTGTTCCACTTGTAAGCCATGATCAGGTCTTTTCTTTATCCACTTTGCCTTCAATCTTCTCCAAGAACTGGCTATTATTATTATTATTATTATTATTATTATTATTATTATTATTATTATTATTATTTAGGTGGTAGGCCTAGGAAGAATTGGCACTACAGAATATTAAAAAAAGAATCTTTGGGTTTGGTAAGGAATCCATAGAAGATTGTGTCTCTTCAACTACAATTGTATTTATTCTTTTTTAGTTGTTAATAAAGAAGATATGTACAGTATCAGTATAAATGGAACTGAATAATGCAGACAAGAATATTTAGAGGAACAATAGGCAGACTGAGAGAAATGTTATAGGAAAGAACTTAGCTGGAGCAGAAAAGTAAATGACAACATTTAGACTGATTGCAAAATAATATAAAAGTTAAATCGGATAAAAAATATAAAATACTGTATACAGGGGTACCTCTACAAAACAATACTTCTACTTAAGAATTTTTCTAGATAAGAACCAGGTGTTCAAGATTTTTTTTGCCTCTTCTCAAGAACCATTTTCTACTTAAGAACCCGATCCCAGAAAAATTTCCTAGGAAACTTGAGGGCGGCAGAAAGGCCCGACCAGTTTCTTGCCATTCTCCCTTTAATCCAAGCCATCTTGGGCTTTTCTGGGCTGCCAAAGGAGCCTTTCAGTGGTGCTTAAAGAGGCTTTGGCAGTCCAGAGTGAATGAAGCATTTTCCTTTCTCTGGGCTCTTGGAGAAGGAATAAATCTCTGCCAGCGCCCAGAGAAAATAAATGCTCCCTTCGCTCTGGGCAGCCCAGAGTGAATGGGGCATTTTTCTTTCTCTGGGCGCTTGGAGAGGTAATAAACCACTTCACTGTGGTGACTCCCTCGCGCTGCCTCTCATACCCTTGGTGCGAGGTTGCCTCCCAGAGCATCTGGGCGCAGAAAGGCAAAAGGGGGCACTTCACCCAGCCAAATCAACTTGGCTTCAGTCAAATAGAGGAGTCACCACAGTGAAGGAAACGCGCCAGCTACAAAGTGAGCAAGCAAGAGGCGAGAGGAGCCCTTCGGCATGGAAAGGAAGAAGAAGCAGGTAGTAGTAGCAGCAACAGCAGCCTTTCGGTCAAAGGAGTGGGAGGTTCCCCCCTCTCACCGGCCTGGGTCTCTCTCTCTGGTGCAGTGTAGCCTCGCGCCGGGTGTATGGGAGGCATGTGCTCCTCCTCGTTGCCTCAGATTCCTTCTTCTTTTTTTTAAGCCTTAAAGTTTTGAATTTTTTTTATCTCCTCACCTTACCTTCTTCCTTCGGCAGTGACTGTCCACCTCCTCTTCTTCTTTCTCCTTCTCCCACCCAAATTCCAAGCTTTCATTTCTTTCCTAATGGGTTTGCACACATTATTTGCTTTTACATTGATTCCTATGGGAAAAATTGCTTCTAGTTACAAACTTTTCTACTTAAGAACCTGGTCACGGAATTAATTAAGTTCTTAAGTAGAGGTACCACTGTATTTTTTCTCTTTTGAAATAGAGATGCCTGTAATACAGTACATTAGTCTTTTTTCTTCTACTGAATTACTAGGCCTGGTAAAAATAAACATGAGCATCTGGGACCTAGAAATACCTTTGACAGTTGGCTTACATAGTGATTATTAGACAAATGGTAAAGAGAAGTACATTATTTTAATTGTGAAAAATGATGATATAATTCCATAATGGTTGTTTAAAAAAATCTATACTAGTGATATATTAAATTTCTTTTTTCAAAATATTCATTAAATACATGATGAGAAATTTTATTATACTGAAAACCATGAAGAGTTTATTGTGAAAATTTAGCTATCATTAAAATTGATTGACAGTAGCAACAATCAAGAGAGGTGAAATGTGGGGAAGCTATTACAAGAGACCGAAGCACTGCTGCATATTGATTTTTCTCAGGTTGTCTCCCAATTGAAATCACCTCTATGGCCTTTAAAGTTATCCTCTGAAGTGAAGGTGCAGGTGCTGAAAAGAGATCTGTGAATGAGAAAAGACTAGCAATCTCTCAACATTTGGTCTTGGCTGAATGCACTGATATAGCTTGCTTTACAATTGTGTTGTTAAGAAGACAGAATAAATCTGTCCCAATTTTGTAGATTCCCCTTAGAATGTAGATAAGATTAACCCATTCATGCTTATTGAAATTGGAGTGTCCATAACTGAATTTGTGATGCTGGGGACATCAGCAACTGGCAGATGACATGAACGTGTTTTACTGCAGGTTTGAAAGGAAACTACAGCCACCTATCTCCACAACCCCCATGTCAGACACACCAACAACAGTTAAGCCTCCTACAACCTACCCAGGGGTGGGCTACCATTCTCAGCCCTACCAGAACAGGCCGGGAGAGCCTCCCCACCCAACCTGTGCGCACTCCCCTGTGCATGTGTGCCCTAATGCAGGATTCAGCTTCTGTGCATGGGCAGAAGCTGAATCTCGCGCAAGGATACGTGCGTGCGAGATTTCCAGGTTTTTTCTGTTTCTGGAAATAGGCAAAAATAAGGTAAGTGACCACTCACTGCTGCATGCCACCATTCCCCCCACCTGCTCTGCCATACTGCCACCTGCTTGTCACCCCATGTGCTTCTTGTATCAGCTTCCCCCACACCACCTGCTCTGCCATGCTGCCACCAGCCGCGCTGTGAGCAGCCCACCCGACCCTTACCTTGCTCCGGTGACCTCCTGCAGGGGTGCTGAAAGCATGCAGGCTGGGTGGCCCTGAGCTCCGGTCATGCAGCCTGCTCTGTGCTTTCCTGTGCCACAGACATCTCTCTCCTGTGGCGTGAGAGAACAGGTGCATGGCTGGAGCTCAGGCAGGCTGCTTTTGCCAACTGCTGCTCTAGGCACCGCAGCAAGATTCTGGCTGCTACGCATGTGCAGCAGCCAAAATCTCGTGAGTGGACATCCTTCCAGAAGCAAAAATTGCTGATTTCTTAATTTTTTTACCAGAATTGCTCTGGTTGCAAGCATATGGCATGTTCATGCCCGGCAGCAATGGAGCGAGGCTACATGCTCCGTTTCTGCTGGCGGAACGGTGTTTCTGACCATTCTGGCTGCTGCCCATCACTGAACCTACCCTATCTCACTGGGCACATCATCTCTGGTGATTATAAAGAATGAGGTGCAAAACGTATTTCACAGACAAAAGCCATGAAAAGCACCAGGTCCAGACAAGATAACTCCTTCTTGTTTAAAAACATGTGTTGATCAACTGGCTCCCATCTTCCCTGCATGTTTAATAAATCACTATGCTATGTTCCTTCTTGCTTCAAATGCTCTACTATCATCCCAGTACTGAAGAAAACCTTCATCAAGGAACTGAATGATTTCAGAACAGTTGCTCTAACATCTGTAGTTATGAAGACCTTTGAAAGACTAGTGCTCGGCCTCCTGAAAACCTTGCAATTTGTTTATCGAACAAATAGATTGACAGATTATGCTGTTAATATCAGTCTGCACTCTGCATCATACAACATCTTGAATCTCCAAAGATCTATGCAAAAGTCCTATTTGAAGCCTTCAGCTCAGTATTCAATATCATCTTTCCGAATATTCTTCTAACTAAACTAAACCAGTTAGTGGTATCTGAACACACTTGAAAATGGATCATAACCTTCCTAACAGACAGGAAGCATCAGGTAAAGCTAGGCAAAATCACATCAAATACCTGGACAATTAGCACAGCAGCCCCCAGTGCTCTCACCATTTCTTTTCTCTATATACACAAATGACTACATCTCAAAAGATCCCTCTGTTAAATCACGGAGGTTTGCAGATGATACAACAGAGATTGGTCTCAATGATGAATTTGCATAGAGATGGGAATTGAGCAACTAGTCTCGTGGTGCAACCAGAACAATATTTTAAGGTTGTAGGATCTGACTGAAGATTTGGAGTTGCATCTGAACTTGAAAGACAAGAATGTTAGCCACTCAATAATCTGATATGAACAAATTTCATAATTTCATAATTTCATATTTGCAAGTTAGCAAATAAGTCTTTTGCAGTAGATAATGAACTGACCCACTCATGATTTCTTTTAATTGCATTAACTTTCTAACTTAAAATAATTTACATTTAAATAATGTTAATGTATGTAATACTGTCACGCTGGAAATTGCCAGCCCCCAACGACATTGAGAAACATCCAGTAGTTAGAGAGTTAACTCTGTCTAGTAAGATAGCTCCTCCTGTGTGATGTAACCTGTTTGCTCACATCCCCTCTTTCTGATGAAGAAGGGCGGTCTCTATTTAGAGTCCATTGTACTTTCAAACTATCCGGTTCATCTTTTGTTAGCTACAAGATGTGCCATCTTTGTCTCTCAAGACAATTATTATTTTATGCTTTTTAAATAAAGTAACTTGTTCATTCGAACATGCTTTGTCTGTACTTCAATATCCATCACCTTTGGAAGCTCCCGGCTCACTCCTCACGGGCTGAGCGCCTTGTTTAAGGTAAGGGGTCTCTCCATCCCGTCATGGTAGCGAGAGCGACGGTTATTATTGAAGTAATAGACCCCACTTACACTCCGTAAGCTTCCTAGGAATCTTCCCTAATGCCAGCGAAAAAGAAACGCAATCCTCTCACGCAATCATACGTGGATTCCCTCACGAGCGAGCAGTTAGCCCAACTCAAGGAGACTATTCGTGTAACCGATAGTAAAAGGAATCCCACAATGTCTTTGCACGGTGAGAAGGAATGCCTTCCAGCTGACGACAGCATTCAACAAACTGTAAGTCTATCTTACTTGATTGATGATGTAGAAACCAGGGAAGAGGATTGTAAATCTACCCAGGGTGGTCCCTCCGGCAGTCTTTCCATTAATCCTAGCGACGATGAAGAGGAGGAGACATTAACTCTCTTCCCCTCGCAATCATCTGCCACGCATGTTAAGGCACAAGCCAAAACGAAGCACGTAGATGATTTCACCTCTCTTGCTTCTGCTAACATTAAGGGAACGTCCCTAAACTTGCAGAAAATTGAGGAACTTATTGAAAAGGATGAGAAGGAGATTCACGCATTAGAATCAGTCTGTCTCCACTTTGATAACTTACCTACTATGAAAAATATAGAGCAGCAAGAAATCTATTTCAGTTATTTAAAAAAGGCTGATAACGCCAGGACTGAATTACGATCTCTGAAGAAACTTCAGCTTAAACTTATTACAGAAAAGATGGAGGTTATGTCCCTGAGAGGCAGTTCGCATGCTCATTCCCCAAAGGGAGAGACAGAAGGAATCCATTCCTCCCACTCACCCCAAGATAAGCATGCGCACATCATAAACCCTCCCATGGTCACACACTTCTTCCCGCCTGGCTCTAACATAGAACACATTCCTTTCGAAGAAGGGAGGGCTAACCAGCCCGAAGGAAAAAAAATGGTCCCTTTGCAATTTGAATCTGTTGACTACAGAGGGGGGAGGATTTCCCCCACTGCTACAAGTTACGCAACAGCGGCCACTAGTGGATGGAATGTCCGAAAGGAAAAGCCATTACCGCAAGCCAGACAGGGACTTTCCCAGGCAAATATGGCAGCTGAAATGCAAAGACAAGTTCCATTTGTTTCAGGTCCTTCTGTTTCATCACAGAGGCCTCCAGTCTTTATTCCACAGATGCCTGTACAACTTCCCCAGGTGGGACAGCAACAAGGTTTGCCAGGAGGGGTTGGGGCTCAACCCCAACAACTCCAAGCGGTCCAGCTGACTGCATCAACAAGGCAGACCATCACCTCTTCTGCTCTGAAAGGTGAGTTTGTGCTGTTACCTAATGGACACAATTATCGGAAGTGGCTTCACAGAATAAATTTGCACCTACTGGCTCATGACATAGATGGGATCGCTCATAATCCCCCAGTAAGGCGCTGGACTGCAGAAGAAAGGGAAGCTGACATAAAAGCCAAGCTACTCATTCTTATGAGCATGGACTCACAATTGTCACAAAGATATGACACACGTGACATTACTTCTGCTCAGATATTAGAGTCAATAGATGGCATGTTTAGGCCAATATCAGATGAAGGCAATTTCATACTGATAGCCAAGTTTAATAACACTAAACTTCCAACAGGGGGCGAACTTGCACCTCACCTTTCTAAACTCCTTACTATGCATAAAGATTTAGAAGAAAGAGGATATCGCTACGATGATAATCAAGTAAATGCGGCTATTATAACTTCCCTTGGTCCTGAATGGAAGGAAGTTATTTACAAGTTCAGTATACTCCCACTGGCTCAGAAGACTACTCAGAGACTCTGTAACATGCTAACTGAAGAAGCAGAGTTGCTGAACACTGGCCTTAGACCTATGTCAGCAGCATTTAAATCTAACTTGGCCAAGGGCGGTCACCAGAAAACAAGTACTCCAAAGTACTCACGCCAGAAACCTTTTAAGAAGGATGACACCCGCAAATCTCCTGATGTGCAAAGTGTGAAGTCTGGCGAGACTGATCATCCACCTTATCCAACCCAGCCTAAAGGCGCACACAATAAAGGATCCAGAGGAAAGAGTTCTGGAGCTGCAAAGTCAACTCCCAAAGACTCAAAAGATGACAAACCTACTTATGTTGGTACCATCCACCTCAGCATTGTTCCTGACAAGAGTCCACTCTACGACATTCATGAGTTATGGACCCTAGACAGCGGAGCAGCGGCACACATCGCGTACCGGAAGGAATCCTTCAGTGAGCTACACCCGACAGATGTCAAGGAAGTGTTTGGAGTTGGTGATCTACGTTCCAAGGTGGAAGGAAAAGGAAAAGTCTTCGTCAAAGAACTGGACTCCCTTATCTCAAATGTTTTCTACGTTCCAACTGCCAAGAACAACATTCTTAGTGGATATTGCCTGAGAGAAGAATTGAAGGTTGTAATAAACTTTGAACTTACTGATACTAACATTATCAAGGATGGCAAACTTCTTGCTACTGCCATCCCCATCAAAGGTGTCTTTTATTTGCAACCCAAACCTGCCAGGAAAGGTAGTGTAAGTATAAGCGTTCCAAAGGGCGTAAGCACAGGTCCAGAGAGAAACCCTGGTGCCACTGCTAGTTCAAAGGTTCCTAAAACCAATGAAACCCCTGAGGTTCCTAATGCTGTTAAAAATGTTAAACATATGTTAACAAATAAATCTTTTCATTCCAGGTGCATTCACAGATGGCATCGTCGCTTGGGGCATGCTTCTTACCCCGTCTTAGCAAAGATGTCTGAATATGTTGATGGTTTCACAATTGATGGGGCTTGCAAGGTTTACCTAGATTGTAAAATTTGTAATTCTGCAAAATCCCGGCACTCCCCAGTCCCCAAGATTGCTGTCCGGCTGTGTACACGCATCTTTGAATTGGTCCATACCGACGTTGTCGGTCCATTTCGGCCTACTGTTGGTAAACGTAAGTATTTCTTAACTGTAGTTGACAGTTACTCATGATTTGGCTATGTTTTTCTTTTAAAACAAAAATCAGAGGCGTTTGAGGCTTTTAAAGGCTTTGCTGCAGAGATACTTACCCAACACGACGTCTGGATCAAGCGGATTCAAAGTGATCGTGGAGGCGAATTTATGTCGCAACAGTTCCAAGGATGGATGGCCAGGAATGGAATCCGCCAGCAGACCTCATCACCCGGAACGCCACAGCAGAATGGTGTGTGCGAACGCAGGAACGGGATTCTGCAGACAATGTTTCGTTGTCTCATTGAGGATGCAAACGTGGACTTTTCATACTGGGGCGAAGCATTAAGGTATGCTAATTACATTGTTAACAGAACATGGAGCAGCGTCATACAAGACACTCCTTATTACTTGCTCCATGGCAAGAAACCTGACATTCAAAATATTTACATTTTTGGTTGTTATGCCACTGTTAACATTCCAGTTGAACAGAGAAGAAAAGGAGGTCCTGTGTCAGAAAGAATGAGATTCATCGGCTTTGATGAAGTCTCCAAGTACCACAAATTTGCTGACTCTCATCACAGAGTTTATATTTCTAATTCAAATTTGAGGAAGACACAAATTGGTCCAGTATACATAGTAATGATACTTCAGTTTATTTTCCTAAGGAAAGTGTGCAGAGTCCTGATGCCCAGGGAGCTGTGCCAGATGTTCCTGATGTTCCAGATGTTGAACAGCCTTCGACAGTTGCCGAGGAAACCTCTGGTGATGAACTTGAAGGCGGAGATGATGATGAAGGATGGACCAGCGTTCCAAGACGTTCCAAGAGAACTACCAAAGGAACTCCTCCAAAGAGATTTGCACAGCAAGTATCTGACTCTCCTTATCTTTTCATGTGTAACAATCTTACACTTCCACCTGATCATTTTCACCAGATCAAACTTTTGCCTGACTCTGAACAAGAAAAATGGCATGAGGCTATGGAACACGAACTGGACTGTTTAAAGAAACTTAATGTGTTCCAGAAGGTGGAGCCTCCTAACAAGAAGAAAGTCATTGGCACACGCTGGGTGTATAAAGTCAAACAAAAACCTAATGAGGAAAAGCTGTATAAAGCTAGACTCGTAGCTCAAGGATTCTCTCAAGTTTATCCGGATGACTACACAGACACATACTCACCCACAGTCAGAAATGAAAGTGTCAAGATTGCCCTAATCACTGCTGTTGCTTTGGGTTTAGAGGTTTTTCAGTTCGATGTAGAGACTGCCTATTTGAACGCTGATCTGAATGAAGAGATCTACGTCAAGGGTGCTCCTGGATTCCAGAACCGAGAAGGAGAAGTCTGGTCTCTCAGCAAGTCTTTATATGGCCTCAAGCAGAGTGCCCTCTGCTGGTACAAATTATTATCCCAAAAGCTAAATTCAATGGGCTTTATTAAGTCCGAATCTGATGGATGCGTGTTCACAAAAGGGCAAGGTAAGACTTATGAAATTGTTCTTGTTTATGTTGATGATATTGTTTATGTAGGTCTCAATGAAAGCACTAGTCAAACTTTTGCTAAGGGCCTTGAGAAACATTTCACCTTAAAAAGCCTAGGGCATATCAATGATTATCTAGGTGTTCAGTTTGAGAAAACTGAGAAGGGGTTCTCTCTTTCACAAGAAAGTAAGGTTGACCAGCTTTTACAAAATTGTAACATGTCTGATGCGCATACTTGTCGTTCTCCTATGCAAACTGACTTTTACAGGTTAACCCGAGAAGAGTATCCTGATTTTGAGAACAAAACATTGTACCGGTCAGTGATTGGATCGCTATTGTACATCAGCAGCTGGACGAGACCTGACATTTCACTGAGTGTGAATCTACTGTCCAGATACGTTGGAAAAGCTACCACGTTTCATTGGTCTTGCATAAAGAAGCTGCTCAAATACATGAAGCTCACGAAAGGCAAGAAGCTGTACCTTGAGCCAGATCATGTTGGGTACCCTGAAGTGATTTGTTATGCTGATGCTGACTGGGCAAGTGACACAGAAACATGAAAAAGTACTTCTGGTTATATCATGTTTTTAAATGGTTGTCCTTTCTTTTGGAAAGTTAGGCAGCAGAAGTTTATTTCTTGCTCTTCAACTGAATCTGAATATGCATGTGTTTCTGATTGCTGTAATGCATTAATGTCTCTTTTTCCTCTCATTGATAGTATTTGGAAAGGTCCTATGACACCAATTGTTATTATGGAGGATAATATTTCAGTTGCATTCATTGCTGAAGCTGAATTTGTTGGAGCTCGTTCACGGCACATTCACATCCGGTATCAAAATATCAGAGAGAAGGTGAAAGATGGTTTCGTGAAATTTCAGTATGTGGCTACTACTGAGCAGATCGCTGACTTGCTGAATAAGCCATTGCCAGCTGATCAACATGAATACCTCACCAACAAGTTGTGCCTTAAGTGAATTGATGTCTTGATGTCCTGATGTCCCTCTTGTCTCTGATGACTGACAAAGAAGGGGTGTCACGCTGGAAATTGCCAGCCCCCAACGACATTGAGAAACATCCAGTAGTTAGAGAGTTAACTCTGTCTAGTAAGATAGCTCCTCCTGTGTGATGTAACCTGTTTGCTCACATCCCCTCTTTCTGATGAAGAAGGGCGGTCTCTATCTAGAGTCCATTGTACTTTCAAACTATCCGGTTCATCTTTTGTTAGCTACAAGATGTGCCATCTTTGTCTCTCAAGACAATTATTATTTTATGCTTTTTAAATAAAGTAACTTGTTCATTCGAACATGCTTTGTCTGTACTTCAATATCCATCACCTTTGGAAGCTCCCGGCTCACTCCTCACGGGCTGAGCGCCTTGTTTAAGGTAAGGGGTCTCTCCATCCCGTCAAATACAACAGACTTTCTTCTTTCAAGAAATCTCTAGGGACCAACAATAATGCAATGTGAATAGGAAAGATAGAACACATTGTAATTGAAGACCCTGGTGGTTTGCCTACATAGCTAAGCAAATTCTCAACATGATGACAAGTATGGCAGATGGCACTGTAAATTTCAGAGAGTCCTTGCCAGTTCAGTGTTGAACATATTCATCCCCTTCTTTGTGTAGTAAGCAATTTTCTACATGAAGAGTTTATTGGATGATTTACAATGGAATATGTTACATACTACTTAAAACTACATGCTAATCATGTGGGACATTTTATATTGTAAATGAAGTGAGTAAATGAACCATGGTCAGCTTTAGACTGTCAGGACTGTCCATTTCCAAGCAAAAGCAAGACAGCTGTCCATAACAGCAAAATATTTGTAATCAGAAAAATGGACAGATCCTTGGTATTTTTGGCAGTCAAAGATAGGCATGCCCCATCCCCACTTAACACAAATGGTGCATTTATTCAACCATTAATTCCAAATGGTGAATAGAATCCCACCATCCCAAAAAATAGGTTTAACTCAATTACAAAAAGATTTATAAGGTGGAATTGGCATGCAAGAAATGTTTCAGAAATATTTTTGTTTTATAACAAAACATTTTATAATCCTGGATCAGGGAAAAAAAATTCTATTAGAAGGCAATGATGCTGCTTAAAATGAGTCTAATTAAAAGGGAATGAGTGCCATCAATATAAAAGAGACATCTCCATGCTTTCATTGTACAGTTGGTTTTCCAATTGAAATGTGCAGGATTCCATAATTTGTCCAAAATTTTATTCAAATTATAGGATTTATGTTAGAGGAAGCGGAGTAGCTATATTCTACAAAAAGTCACAAAATCTAAAAAGCATCCAAGTTACACATGATCTCACCCTCCCTGAAACCATTGTCTGTGATCTATCCCTAAATGCCACACTTCACTTCCTACTTTGTTACAGAACCCCAGACTATGACATCACCCATGTGAACAAATTAATCTCACTGCTAACGTGGGAAGCCTTCTCCCCATACTCCCTTATCTTTCTTGGAGACCTTAACCTATCTCACATTAACTGGATCCTAAATGAATGCATGACTGAACTCATCCATACAACTCTTTACAACACTGCTACCAATCTGGGACTCAACCAACTAGTAACAAACAATACTACACTCAAAAACAGCCTAGACCTCATATTCTGCAATAGCAAAAACACAATTTATGGACTACTAATAAAAGAACCATTTTCCAACAGTGACCACAGCATAAGTAACTTCTCTGCCATTGCAAGAATCACCTTAATAACGGGACACCCAAATACAACTTTTAAAAAGCCAACTATGAACTTATAGACACTGATCTCTCAACTCTTGACTGGCTAACTCTATTCTCTGGCTGCAACACTGCCAATGACCTTTACAACATATTTTTGCTCGAAGTCAAAAGAACTATCACACTACATGTAACACTAATACTACATGTAACTACAGTGATCCCTCGATTTTCGCGATCTCGATCTTCGCGAAACGCTATATCGCGATTTTTCCCACCCGATGACGTCACTCTCTTCCTTTCTCATCTTTCTTTCTCTCTCTCTTTCTCTATATTGCTTCTTCCTCTCTCACACTCTCTTCCTCCCTCTCTCATCTCTTTCTTTCTTTCCTTCTCTCTCTTTCTCTATCTCTCCCCCTCTTGCTCTCGAGCGGCGGGCGGCGGGCGGGCGAGCGGCGGGCGGGCAGCAGCGAGGAGCCGAAGATCGGGGTTTCCCCTTTGCGTGGGCAGCGGGGAAGACCCAGGGAAGGTTTCTTCGGCCGCCCAGCAGCTGATCTGCTTGGCAGCGCCACAGCAGCGAGGAGCCGAAGATCGGGGTTTCCCCTTTGAATGCTTTTTAACAGCAAACAAGGAGAAACCGCACCTTCTACAACTTTGTAAATAACAAAGTCAAGGACTCAAGACCCATCCCGCCACCAAAAAAACCCAACAACAAGGAATGTTATGATGAATCAATCAAAGCTAACTTCTTCAACATATTCTTTGGCTCAGTCTTTGTAAACAGCAACGGCCAATCCCTAAAATTCCCTATTTGCATCTCAAACACTCACAACAACTTAACCCAAATAGACTTCACAGAAGACAATGTTGAAAAAGCACTACACAACCTAAAACCTTATTTATCAATTGGTCTATGTGCCTACAGTCTATGTGCCTACTTTCCAAAAAATCTCTCCACAGCCATAGCTAAACCACTAAGCATAATCTTTAAAAAAATCATTCAGGACCAGTTCACTACCGAAGCTATGGTTGCTAGCCATGATCATCCCCATCTTCAAAAAAGGAGATCCAAGTCTAGTTGAAAAGTACAGACCAATCTCACTATGCTCCATTACATGCAAAGTCATGGAATCAATCATAAACCAATCAATTACCCTCCACCCAAAAACTAACAACCTATTCTCTAACAATTATGAGTGTTCTCTTCGCCGACAATGTAAAATTCTTCAAGACCACCGATAATACAAAAAAAACCCTTGACCTTTTTGTGTGTTACCGGTGTCAGAATGGTCAAACATCTGGCCACTCAAAATCTCAACCAAAAAATGCTCTGTCAGAACACCAAATACAAGAAGAATAAACAAGACCTTACAGACAACCCTCACTCCATAAAAGACCTTGGAATACTCATATCAAATGACCTAAGTGACAAAGTCCACTGCAACAACATCACCAAAAAGGCTTCAAGAGTTGTTAACCTAATCTTATATAGCTTCTTCTCCAGTATTATAATACTACTAACCAGAGCATATAAAACTTTCACCAGACCAGTCCTTAAATACAGCTTATCTGTCTGGAACGCACACCACATTTCAGACATAAATACATTAGAAAGCATCTATAAATACTTTATGAGAAGAGTCCCCCACTACTCTACTTGTGATAAAATACCCTACATAACCAGACTTGAAATCCTACGCTTAGAAAGCTTAGAACTACATCATCTTAAATACGACCTAAGCATAGCCCATAAAATAATCTGCTACTACGTCCTTCCTCTCAATGACTACTTCAGCTTTAATCACAACAATACAGGAGCACACAACAGATACAAATTCAAAGTAAAGCACTCCAAACTCGACTGTAGAAAATGCGACTTTAGCAATGGAGCACTTAATGCATAGAACTCACTACCGGACTCTGTAGTTTCATCACCAAACCGCCCAAACTTTACCCTTAAACTATCCACTGTTGATTTCACCATGCATAAAGGGCATGCATAGGTGCACTAGTGTTCCTACTATCCCTGTCTTAATGTTTCCCTCTTATTAGTACCAATATCATGTATATAAACAGTGTTATATCTTTGTATACTACCAATACATAGTTGGCAAAATAAATAAAAATAAATAGGAGTAAACTTGGAATTGCATTTGCCTATTCTTCAAAATTTGATGAAAGAAAAACATTTATATTTGTTTTACATAAGGATCCATTTTATATAAGGGTCCATTTTACAGTGATGGAAATATTTCTGTCTTTGTTCTGTCAGGAAATTTCTCCTTAATTCTATGTTAGTTCTCTCCTTGATTAGTTTCTACTCATTGCTTATGGATGAGAGAGTTAAGATTTAGCTATGAAAGCTCATCTTTGATGATGTAGAATAGTGATATAGTGATCAACAGGTTTGTTAGTTGACAAGGAAACAACTTTGTCCCTGCATCAGTTAAACCAGTCAAGGTCAAAGTTTTTGGTATGCTGCTATATGAAGAAGCTCCACCACCACCCTTCTAAATTATTGAACTAATACAAATAAAATTCTTAAAATCAATAGCATATATTACATAAGATGCCCTTAACATCTTAGAACTAGATTAAGGTGACCAGATTTTAACATTGGTAAAGTGGGACATCGTTGATGGGGGGGGGGATTCTTGATTAAAAATTCGGTATATGAAATAAGTAAATAACTTACCTAAAAAGAGGGCTTTTGTTCAGTGGTGAAATCCATACTTTTTTTACTATCTGTTCTGTGGCCTGGTGGGAATAGAGTGGCTTGGCGGGCATGGCAGGAGTAGGATACTTCAAAATCCTCATTCCCACCTTACTCTGACAGAAGACATATTTGGGGGTTCTCCAAACTATTCAAAATTTCCACTAGCAGTTCTACAGAATCTGTCGAGTCTGGCATGACTGAGGGAGGAATTCTGGGAGTTTAAGTCCACAAGTCTTAAGGCTGCAAGTTGGAAGAGCCCCAAGTTAGAGGTCAGGAGTGCAAGGATCTTCAAACCTGGCAAGTTTAAGGCTTGTGGACTTCAACTCCCATTTCTGAGCTAGCATGACTGGTGGAGGATTTCTGGGAATTGAAGTCCACAAGTCTTGAAGCTTGTCAAGTTTGAAGTTTGTAAAAAGTGTACATGGTTTAAAAAAGTATACATGGTTGTAAAAAGTATTACACTGGAATTTTATTAAACAATATAATACTACACCAATTGGTTCAGAATACTTTTTTTCTTGTTTTCCTCCTCTAAAATCTAGGTGCATCTTATACATCGGTGTGTCTTATACGCCGAAAAATACGGTATATAAGACATGATGTTCTGCTCTTCATTGGGTGTATTTAAGCAAAGGCCAATTGTCTGGGGTGCTTTTGGAATTTGGATTTCCAGACTAGTGGACTTCATTTCTTAAACTGTCTTGCTTGTAAAATTCTAAGTTTCCTACTTTGTCTTATTGAAAATCCAGCAATTGTTGGAAAAGTATATGAGTAACACTTTGACATCCTCCATCACCCATCCCACCCAATTCCCAGATAAAGTTTTAAAACAAAACAGCATCTTTTATTTGTCTTTCCACCCTATTCATGATGTGATTGTGTATTTCAATTCAATTCAATTCAATTTATTAGATTTGTATGCCGCCCCTCTCTGAAGACTCGATGTTCTCCTACCATTGCAGAGCATTCTGGTAGCTGTAGTTTCTTGTCATCTCAAAACAATCAGTGCCTCAGGACATTCAAACTGCAATTCCTAGAATGCTAGGTGTCTGAGGGGCACTGACTCCTTGCAAGGCCCCTCTCTCTCGGTAGCAGGGCGGCTAGTTCAAGTTGCCATAGCAGTAGTGCGGTCAAGAAAGCGTCTTTGTAGTATTTGGACGAAAGAAACTTTGCAACGGGTAACAGTTATGCAGCCCAATTATGTGCATCAAAAGTAAAGGTGATTCTTTCAAAAAATCGTGACTTTTAAAAAATGCAGCAGGACGTGGAACAAATAGTTAAAAATCTGGACTGTCCCGTTTTCAGCTTTCAGCGGGACATCTGGTCACCTTAAACTAGATGCATCTCATTAAAGGCAAGATTATGCTGTCTAAAATTCTGGGAACCTCATTGGTATATCTTAATCTATACAAAGTATATCAACCTACTCTGATAAATAACAACAGCAACAATGAAGGTTGATTTGTATTAAACTGGCCTCTGCTCAGTCATGAACAACCAGGCCCACACATATAACATTTAAGCTGACTACCTTATTGTTCTCTGTCTATTACACAGACATTTCTCCAGACCACCAGTGTTGCCTGGGAACTACTGAATAAGTCATTCAGGGAGGGCTTTTGTCTTTATGTAATGCAATATTTCTCAACTTTCCTAATGCCGTGACCCTTTAATACATTTTCTCATATTGTGGTGACCCCAAACATAAAATAATTAAATAATTAAAAACTCACTGTAGGTTCTCTTCTTCCTTCACTGCACAGCCACACCTCATGGGTGTCTGTGCGCTTCAGCGCCATCTTGTTTTTATAAAGAATTCAGAGGAAAAACAAAAACAAGATGGCGATGCATGTGCAATGCTGGAAATTTGGCTTTTATGCATTTATTTATTTATTTATTTATTTTATTTATTTATTAGATTTATATGCCTCCCCTTTCTGATGCATGCTCAGAAGTTCCTATGGTATAGATAGTTTTTTTCATAAAAGTATGAGCATTGCTACCACACAAACGTATTTTCAATTTCTTTATAATACTGGGCTTAAAATACTCATAAATTGTCTATAATTCCATATCAATCTATGTCATTTCTTTAAAAGAAAGATGGAAAAAAGTCTTCCGTTGTAATTTATTACTTTTCAAAGACCAGTAAAATAGAAGGCTAGAAAGCAGCAGAGCTCTTTCAAAAATGAATGGAATAAAAGCTGTCAGTAACTAATCCAGCAGCACAGTTACATAGAGAAGGTAAGCATGTTATGTTCCTGTTATCACTTCATGAAAAATAATTACATCACTGGTAGGATGTTACATGACCTTTCCCCAGATATCGGTACCTAGTAGTTGATGGTGATAGTAAAATTTTTGCCCCCTCCCCCAAAAAAATTACATTTGAGTTTGAGATTGCCTTTTAAGAAATTTTAATTAATCTGGTCTAATGACACTCATTTATTTGTTTGATGTATTCAATTATTTTCTTATTTGTAAAATAAATCAAATAATACTAAATTATACTGATGTCCCTGATGGCCACTGATACACATAATGAGTACAATTGAGTGATTTTGTTTTGTTTTCTAGAGTATTATTTTGGGATATCCTGTGATAGATTCTTTTCATAAACACTGTCTCCTTGGTATCTTCTGGACATAATGAAATTGTTTTGTTTTTAATTATATTGGTTAGATCTTTTGTATCTAATTAAACCAATGTTCCAAGTAATGGAACCATGGTCATTTTATAGCTGGGTAATTCACAAGGAATGAAAAATAGCAGTTAACCAACTGCAAAACAAAATTCTTATACCTTATTGTTCTTCTAAATTAAAAGGTTTTTTTTAAAAATACATTATCTATTTGTTTTATTGGCTAACTAGTAAACTTTGCTTCAACACTGGGTAGTATAGTTTTAAAGTTCAGGCAGGTTGCCTTTAATTCCTTTTAATATATGATTTTAGTAGCATTCTGAAGCAGAGGTGGGCTGCTAAGGTGGAATGATGATGTGTGCTCACCCCAATGGCTCTGAGTGCTAGTGGAGTCCAGTGCAATTCTGTACTGCAGTTGTGCAGGTAGCAGAATTGCACACAGAGACACAGGTTTGCCTGTGCACTTGCATCTCTGCACATGATGCTGCTACCTGCATAGCTGCAGTAGCAGAATTGCACTGGACTCCGCTAGCACTCAGAGCCACGGAGGTAGCACACATCATCATTCCATCTCAGCAGGCCACCCCTGTTCTGAAGAAATCACAAGTCAAAGGAAATATATTTATTTCATTAAAATAACAGTAATTCTCTGTTGGCCTTTGCGATTGCTGCCTATTTTTCGGATAGAGAGCAGCTTCAATAACGTCAATGTTTTTAGATTGAAAATAACAGTCTATAATAATTTGCTAAACTTAATATCTTTATAGATCTTTGTAAATAGTATATATATATAAAATATTTAAAAATATTTGGTAGCATCTATATCAAAAATAATCAAAATATTCATAATATTTTAGCTGCATGAAATGGGTATGTAATGTTACAAGCACAAACAGACTGTGATGGATTGGGCCACAGAACCTTGTGTCATGACATTTTTACACCCTTTTACAACTCCTGGGAAAAATCTAACCACAAATCATTGGCACCAGTGTACACCCGTTCCCAAACTGGTAGGAAAAGTAAATGAAATCCACTACTGCAATAGTGGTTTTACTTAGAATATCTATAGTGGGAAAAGCAAGTAGGATGTGTGGCTGCATAGCTAGAGGTATAACAAGCAGGAAGAGGGAGATTGTGATCCCGCTAAATAGAGTGCTGGTGAGACCACATTTGGAATACTGTGTTCAGTTCTGGAAACCTCACCTACAAAAAGATATTGACAAAATTGAATGGGTTACAAGAATGGTGGAAGGTCTTAAGCATAAAACGTATCAGGAAAGACTTAATGAACTCAATCTGTATAGTCTGGAGGACAGAAGGAAAAGGGGGGACATGATCGAAACATTTAAATATGTTAAAAGGTTAAATAAGGTTCAGGAGGGAAGTGTTTTTAATAGGAAAGTGAACACAAGAACAAGGGGACACAATCTGAAGTTAGTTGGGGGAAAGATCAAAAGCAACATGAGAAAATATTATTTTACTGAAAGAGTAGTAGATCCTTGGAACAAACTTCCAGCAGACATGGTTGGTAAATCCACCGTAACTGAATTTAAACATGCCTCGGATAAACATATATTTATTTATTTATTTATTTATTATTTAGATTTGTATGCCGCCCCTCTCCGAAGACTCGGGGCGGCTCACAACACGATAGAACAAATCATAAATAATCCAAATAACTTTAAAATATTTAAGATTAAAAAAAAAAAAGAGCCCCATATACTAACAGACACACACACAAGCATACCATATATAAATTGAACATGCCCGGGGGAGGTGTTTCAATTCCCCCATGCCTGATGGCAAAGGTGGGTTTTAAGGAGTTTACGGAAGGCAGGAAGAGTAGGGGCAGTTCTAATCTCTGGGGGGAGTTGGTTCCAGAGAGTCGGTGCCGCCACAGAGAAGGCTCTTCCCCTGGGGCCTGCCAACCTACATTGTTTAGTTGACGGGACCCGGAAAAGGCCCACTCTGTGGGACCTAATCGGTCACTGGGATTCGTGCGGCAGGAGGCGGTCTCGGAGATATTCTGGTCCAGTGCCATGAAGGGCTTTAAAGGTCATAACCAACACTTTGAATTGTGACCGGAAATGGATCGGCAGCCAATGCAGACTGCGGAGTGATTGTGAAACATGGGCATACCTAGGTAAGCCCATGACTGCTCTCGCAGCTGCATTCTGCACGATCTGAAGTTTCCGAACACTTTTCAAAGGTAGCCCCATGTAGAGAGCATTACAGTAGTCGAACCTCGAGGTGATGAGGGCATGAGTGACTGTGAGCAATGAGTCCCGGTCCAAATAGGGCCGCAACTGGTGCACCAGGCGAACCTGGGCAAACGCCCCCCTCGCCACAGCTGAAAGATGGTTCTCTAATGTGAGCTGTGGATCGAGGAGGACGCCCAAGCTGCGGACCCTCTCTGAGGGGGTCAATAATTCCCCCCCAGGGTAATGGACGGAAAGATGGAATTGTCCTTGGGAGGCAAAACCCACAGCCACTCCATCTTATCCGGGTTGAGTTTGAGTCTGTTGGCACCCATCCAGGCCCCAACAGCCGCCAGGCACCGGCACATCAGTTCCACTGCTTCGTTGACTGGAGATGGGGTGGAGATGTAAAGCTGAGTATCATTCAGCGTATTGATGATACCTCACCCCATGTCCTTGGATGATCTCACCCAGCGGTTTCATATAGATATTAAATAGCAGGGGGGAGAGGACCGACCTCTGAGGCACCCCACAAGGGAGAGACCTCAGAGCCGACCTCTGACCCCCCCACTAACACCGACTGCCACCGGCCAGAGAGGTAGGAGGAGAACCACTGGAGAACAGTGCCTCCCACCCCCAACCCCTCCAGCCGGTGCAGAAGGATACCATGGTCGATGGTATTGAAAGCCGCTGAGAGGTCAAGGAGCACCAGGACAGAGGATAAACCCCTGTCCCGGGCCTGCCAGAGATCATCCATCAACGCGACCAAAGCAGTTTCCGTGCTGTAACCGGGCCTGAAACCTGACTGCTGGAGACCTAGATAATCGGCTTCTTCCAAGGACCGTTGGAGCTGGAGTGCCACCACCTTCTCAACAACTTTCCCCATAAAGGGAAGATTGGAGACTGGATGATAGTTATTAAGTACGGCTGGGTCCAGGGAAGGCTTCTTGAGGAGGGGGCGCACAAGCGCTTCTTTATAGAGTGTTGGAAAAACTCCCCTCCCCAAGGAAGCATTGGTAATCTCCTGGACCCAGCTCCGTGTCACCTCCCTGCTGGCCGAGACCAACCAGGAGGGACACGGATCCAGTAAACAGGTGACGGAACTCACTGCTCCAATGGCCTTGTCCACTTCATCAGGTGTCACCAGATCAAACTGTTCCCAGACAGGTGGACAAGTATGTGCCCCAGTCACCTCGACTGACTCGTTGTCAGTCGACTCTGTTTTCCAATTGGAGTCGAGATCAGCTCGGATCGGAGCGACTTTATCAGTGAAAAATGTGTTAAAATCCTTGGCACTGCTCTGCAAGGGCTCCTCAACTCCCCCCTGGTTAAGAAGGGAGCGGGTCACCCTAAACAGAGTGGCCGGGCGGGATTCCGCTGATGCAATCAAGGCGGCATGGTATGCGCATCTTGCTGCCTTGAGTGCCACTTTGTAAGTCTTAATAAAAGCTCTTACAAGTGTTCGATCAGATTCAGACCTACTCTTCCTCCATTGCTTCTCTAGACGTCTCTTTTGGCATTTCAACTCCCGGAGCTCCTCGTTGAACCATGGAGCTCTACGGGGTCTAGCGCCACGGAAAGGTCGCAAAGGCGCAATCCGGTCAAGAGCCTCCGCCGCAGCCCTGTTCCAGGTCTCCGCAAGAGACTCCGCCGAACTGTGGACAAGTGCCTCTGGAATAACCCCAAGCGCAGTCTGAAAACCCTCTGGGTCCATCAGGCGTCTGGGGCGGAACATCTTAATTGGTTCTGCCTCCCTGCGGGGAAGGATTGGAGCCAGGAAGTCAAGCCATAGTAGAAAATGGTCTGACCATGACAAAGGCAATGCTTCTAAGCCCCTTAGTCTCAGACCATTACTCAATTGCTCGGGAAGAAATACCATGTCAGGTGCGTGCCCTCCCTCGTGAGTTGGACCCTGAACTACTTGAGTCAGGTCCATGGCTGTCATGGTGGCCATGAACTCCTGTGCCAACCCTGAGGTTTCGCCGAGTGACGGCAGATTGAAGTCCCCCAGGACAATGAGTCCGGGGAACTCCACCGCCAACCTGGCTACCTCCTCGAGTAGCACAGGCAGGGCTTTTGACACGCAGCTGGGAGGCAGGTACGTGAGAAATAAGCCCACCTGAACTCCTAAGTCCAACTTCATCAAGAGAGACTCGCAACCCGCAATTTCCGGAGCAATGAGTCTACGTAGGCAAAGGCTCTCCGTGGCTATAATAGCCACTCCTCCCCCCATTCCCTGGGGTCGAGGTTGATGCTATATCTGAAACCCGGCTGGGCAAATTTCAGAGAGAGGAACACCCCCCTCTGGGCCCAGCCAGGTTTCAGTAATACATGCCAGGTCGGCCTCCTCATCCAGGATCAAATCCCGGATGAGGAGAGCTTTATTTACCACCGACCTGGCATTAAGCAGC
This sequence comes from Erythrolamprus reginae, assembly GCF_031021105.1. NCBI lineage: Eukaryota > Metazoa > Chordata > Lepidosauria > Squamata > Dipsadidae > Erythrolamprus > Erythrolamprus reginae. The sequence continues at coordinate 31,990,447 of NC_091956.1, read as the reverse complement.
AGCAACCTGAGTCCAGGGCCAGAGTTACACTCATCGCCAGTACCCAAGATTGGGCTCACAGAGCCAGAACAAGGGACCATTATTAAGCAACGATCCCTTGTTCCCCTGGAACGGCTAACTCTGTGGCCCCCGCCATATCTGCCTCTCCCCAGCAACACTGGAATATTCCAACCCTCTGCCACCCCAGAGATCAGTGCTCCTTCCTCTCCTGTCTCCCGAACGTCAGGTGGGCCAAATCTATCATTCATACTATTATCAATCGTCTCATCCATACCATAACGCCACCCACCCCCACCAACCCAATCAAACCAGTCATTCCACTCATATTCACAGGTATATTTATCCCAATCATCCATTAATTTAGAACCCCCCTATTAAAAATCAATTAAATTAATAACAATTTAAAATAGCAATTAATAGCAATTTAAAAACACTAAAACATTAAAAATGTATATAAATATATAAAATATAAGATAAAAATTATGTAATTATATAAATTGATTTTTTGGTGGTGTAAAATCAGATCTTAAACATTATTTAACCATCAGCAATCAATCAGTCCAGGTGTGATGTTCTTTTGGTCTTCATAGGTCTTAGGTCTTAAGTCTAATTCAGAGAGTCTTGGTCTTAAATCTACTGTCTTATAACTGTCTTTTAAAACAATCCACAAGGGGGCATAGTTCTTCAATCAATCCACAAGGGGGCATAGTTCTTCAAGGATGGTTCACAACGATCAAGATTAAGATTAAGAGGGGAGGGGGGAAAGGGGGTTGGTGGAATAACAAGCGGTAACAACGGCAATAATCCTCATTTTAGTCTCCCCTTGGCCCCCAGCGGCTCTCACCCACTGGTGCCATATGGGGGGGGGGGGGTTAAGCTGTTGCCCCTAGATATCCTCATTTGTCACGTCTCCGTTGGCGTTTGAAGTTGTTCTCCGCCACTGGACTCATTCCTTCCGCTGTCTCTCTCCCCCACGTCATCTCCATCACTCGCGGTCACCACCATCCAGACACCGGACCTCTCACCCACCAGAGTCGGGCTGGGAGTTTAGCTCAGCAGGGACTCAACTCCTCTCAACTCCCCTCGGCTCCTCTCATCTCTTCCTTTCCGGCACTGCAACCCTATGTCCTCCGTCCGGTCCCGCCGCCATCTTCCGCACCAGCTAGTTGTTTTTTCCGGTGCCGCCCTCTCACTCAGCTCTCCCTTGGCACCCCCACAGCAGTGGCTCGGCATACTTAGTTAATCTAAATTCCCCTGCTAAAGTTTCTATATCTTTATATCTAAAACTGCAAAGAACTTGCAGGCCTCACCATCCTCAAAATCCTGACAGAACAATTAATTAGTGGAACGACTTGCCTCTCGAAGTTGTGGTTGCTCCATCACTGAAGGCTTTTAAGAAGGGACTGGACAACCATTTGGCTGAAATGATATAGACTTTCCTGCTTGGACTAGAAGACTTTCAAGGTCTCTTCCAACTCTCTTATTTTGCCTTACCTCTTCTCTCACGAAATAGGAATTCAGCCAATTCTAAACTGAGAGGAAAGCTAATTTTTTCTTCAGAATAGATAGTATTACAGTAGCATCCATCTTATCTTCTTTTAACTTTTAAAGATCTTCATGTCTTTTTATCTTAATCAATGCAATTTCTCTCTCTCTAGTTTTGTCAGAAAATTTTTCAAACTTCAGTTTTTCTGAATCGTAGCTGTTCATCTTCTCACTATGTTTGTGGCAGTTTCCAAAGACATCAGGAATTTGGTAACAAAACAGGCTTGAGGTCTGACTCAACTTTTCAAGTCCTCCGCAGCCTCAGGAGGGAGCAGCCAGCCAGCCACGGCGAAGCCACCCAAGCGGCGGGAAAACAAAGCCTGCTCAGGCTGCAAGATAAAATACAAGAAATAGTATAAGGGCAGACTAGATAGATCATGAGATTTTTTTCTGCCGTCAGTCTTCTATGTTTCTATGTTTAGTGTATAGCGAGCATTAAGTGGAAATACTCCTTCCTTTAAAAAAGCTATTAAAAAGAAGAGATCATTGTTGTAGATAGCAAAAAAGGGAATTCAACACCGAAGAGGAAGATCATATATCTTAATTGATCATTCATTTTTGGCTTATAGAGAAGAGGAACTTAACTCAATAGAAGGGTAGGAATTTTTATAGAAATTTCAAATTGTACAATGGTAACATTTTGCTGATTTGGGCATTATAGAAAGAAAATCTGATTTATTCTGTCTAAGTGAGGAAAACACTTTATTGTTAAAGAAAACTGTAGTCAGAGCAGTGGAAACATCTAAGAAGAAGTGAAACATTGATGGGATTAGGCATGTGTCTTCAATTTACATGGAACATTTGAGCTTTTGCTGAGTTATATTGTTGACCTCCTTTTATTAGGGTTGCCCAGACAATTATTTGGTGCTGGGTCTCCATTACTTCAAGTCAGCTTCATTCATCAGTTGTTAAGGTAAGCAATATATATTTGTTTTCAGTGAGGAAAGAATTAAGGGCTTGATCTTGCTAAAAGAATAGTTTATTTAGACATGTGTTATCTAAGGCAAGAAATGGAGCACAACACTGAGAAGGAAAATCATATACATTACTTATGCAACAAGTATTGAATTCCAATGTACAAAAAACAAAACAAAACAACTAATCAGCGAATATTAGAACGTTAACAATGTTGAATTCTGGAGAAAAAAATTCCATGTTTGTGATTTGCTGCCCCAATTTTAGGACCCTAGAAAAAAGCTACCGGTAGATATGTTTTGCCATGCAAGGAAAGCTATTTCATTGTTAAGAAAAAAAGAAAACATGCTTGTTAGCGGTGGGTGCAATGCTGCAAATATCTATTGTATAGTATATTAAGAAAGTATTTAGACTCCCTTCAACAAAATTTAGCTGGGGTGGATCCTGTTTCTCTTAATCATTGCAGACATGTTCCTACCCGTGATTGGAATCCACTTGTGGTAAATTAAAATGATTGGGAATGATTTGGAAATGCACACACTTCTCTATAGAAGGCCTGACAGCTGACAATGCATACTGTAGCAGAGCAAAAGCCAGGAGGTCAAAGGAACTGTCTGTATAGCTCAGAAACAGGATTATTGCAAGGCACAGATCTGGGGAAGGCTACAATAAATTTTCTGCTACACTGAAGGTTCCTAAGAGCAAAGTGGCCTCCATAATTCTCACATAGAATATGTTTGTCACATCAAGAACTGGTCAAAGTGAGCAATTTGGGGACAATGGCCTTAGGCAGAGAAGGGACCAAGAACCCAATAGTCACTCTGACTGAGCTCCAGAGATCCTGTGTGGTGATGGGACAGAAGGATAACCATCAATGCAGCCCTCCACCAAACTGGGCTTTATGGCAGAGTGGCTAGATGGAAGCCTCTTTTATATGAAGTTTGGAGTTTGCAAAAAAGCATCTGAAGGACTCTTGGACTGAGGAATAAGATTCTCTGGTCTGATGAAACCAAGATTGAATTATCTGGGTCAATTGTAAGTGTTATGTCTGGAGGAAACAAGGAATTGCTCATCACCTGCCCAATATTATCCCAACAATGGAGCATAGTGATGGCAGCATCATGCTGTTGGGATGTTTTTCAGCAACAGAACATGGGAGACTGGTCAGGGTTGAGGGAAAGCTACATGGAGCAAAGTACAGGGACATTGTCAGTGAAAACCTGTTCCACAGTGTTTAGTACCTCAGATTGGGCTAAAGGTTCACTTTCCAACATGACAACAATAATAATAGCCAAGACAACACAGGCATGGCTTAGAGACAGCTCTATGAATTTCCTAGAGTGGTCCATTCAAAGCCCTGACTTGAACCCTATTGTACATCTCTGGTGGGACTTGAAAATGGCCGTCTACTGATGGTTGCCATTCAACCTGACTTGAGTTGAGAGAGTTTGCAAGAAGAAAAGGCAAAAAATTCCCCAATGCAGGTGTATAAAGCTTGTCTTGTCATATTCAACAATACTTGAGGCTTCAATTGCTACCAAAGGTGCTTCAATGAAGTCCAAACTCGACTGCGAAAAGTATGACTTTAGTAATAGAGTGGTCGAAACATGGAACTCATTACCTGACTCTGTAGTGTCATCCCCAAACTCCCAAAATGTTACCCTTAGACTGTCCACTGTGGACCTCTCCAGATTCCTAAGAGGTCAGTAAGGGATGTGCATAAGTGCACCAGAGTGTCTCTGTCCCCTGTCCAAATGTCTCTCTTTGTTTTACTTGCATCACGGATATGAACTCCATTATTTCAGTGATCTTTTTCTTCTCTATTACTCCCAATGTTTTTCTAATCTATTTTTTGTTCTGTCTGGGTGCCCCCAGACTTCAACACCAACTGGAAAAAGCAGCCAGACACACTGGTAAAAGCAAAAGCACTTTATAGTTTGAAAAATAAACACAGAGAAAAACCTGTTCTTCCCAACAGGCAGGCTATGAGACTTCACAGCAGAGTCCTGATGGCCAGACAATACAGCAGACTTCTTGCTGGCACACCCACCACAGTAGAGAATAAGACCCACACCTTTTCCCCCCAAGGTTTCAGTATTCAAAGTCACAAACCAGAATTCCAAGATGCCAAAGATCACAGCCAGGTCCCAGGACTCCCAAAGATAATACTCCACAAGCCAGGAAGGGTGGGTCTGCCTTTTCAGCCTTTCCAGAGAGCACCACACCCAAACCCAGCTGTTGCCTCTTTAGTGCTGAAAGTACCTGGCTAATTGTCCCCTTCGTTGTGTTGCTCTTCTCTGCCGGAGATCTATGATTGCTTGTGCATTTTCATCTAAGGAATCCAGGCTGCTTGCTGGGGAGAGCTCCCCCGAGGGGGACTCTGGCTGTCCTCCCTCTCCCTCAGCCTGAGATTCCTCCTCCCCGTCTGCCTGAACCTCCTGTTCCTCATCCTCCCCCTCTGAGCAGGAAGCCGGCAGAGGATCAGCCGTTCCCTGAGGGGCCTCAGACGGAATCACAACATTTTTCATGTATATTAATATGTTATTTCTATTCATTATGTACTTGAAAAACCAAGCAAGCAAGCAAGCAAGCAAGCAAGCAAGCAAGCAAGCAAGCAAGCAAGCAAGCAAGCAAGCAAGCAAGCAAGCAAGCAAGCAAGCAAGCAAGCAAGCAAGCAAGCAAGTATTGACTGAATGGTACAAATACTTATGCCAATTTGATATTTCAATGTTTTTCTTTTTAATAAATTTAGAGACATTTCTAAAATTCTTTAACATTATGAAGTACTGAGTGTAGATTAATGAGGAAAAATGAATTACTACAACAATACAATCAGTTGCAGCATAACAAAATTGACAAAAATGAAGGTGTCTGAATACTTTCTGAATGGTCTGTATCTTTGTAAATGATTGGTAGAACATTCATAGTTTTAGTTCTTATGTCCAATTTAGAGTATGTTTTCAGTTTTGCTAAAGGTGAGTCACACTTCTTTCTTTTCAGCAAGAATTGGGGGCTTTGTTCTGGGAAATAATTACAATGTCATGAGATTATGCAAATAGGAAAGTTGTTGCCTCTCCTATTGCATCTACAAAATTATCTTTTTATTTTAGCCATATATACAATGTGCCAAATAATTTATTTTACAAGAAGAATTCATTAAAGAAACTTTTACCACTAGAATATACACCAGAGCTCTTCCTCCTTGGAATTTTTGAAAAAATAGTATAGTAAAAGTACTAAATATTTGATACCACATCATTACTACAGCTAGGATTAACTTTGAACAATTTTGGAAAAATTTAGAAATCCCACCAGAAAGTATAATCATTTTAAAAAATATGAATGTGCTGAAATGGATAGGCTCACAATAGAGCTAAGGGGCCAAAAATATTTGGTTTATTACAAAATCTGGGGAAAATGGTATCATTGTATTAAATGTAGGAAAAAAGAAAAGCAACAGTAAGAATTATTATATGTAAATATGTACATGTATAATATGAAAAGACTGATGAATAAGAAACTTGGAAAAAGAAGAACTAATGTAATGTGAAAAGGTATCATGAAAATAGAACTAAGTAACAATGTAGAATTACTCTAAGAAATAATGTAACAATTTGTTTTTAAAGAAACGTTTGAAAATAAATAAAGTTTATTTTTTTAAAAAGAAACTTTAACCATTTACCATGGACCTTTGAAGATACTGATCTCTGTCAATTACTCCCTCAGAAGCAAATCATCTCGGCATGAAAATTTACTTATTCTAGACCAAGGGTCTCCAACCTTGGCAACTTTAAGACTTGCAGACTTCAACTCCACAATTATTGTGGCTGAGGAATTCCGGGAGATGAAGTCCGCAAGTCTTAAAGTTGTCATGGTTGGAGACCCCTGCTCTAGATTACTGTCCATAATGCTAAATCCTTTTTTCTTTTTTTTAATGAACTTTTAATGCCTTTATTTAGATTGGAGTTGAGGCAACTGAATAGAGCCGAACGTTTACTGGCCAGATGCCCTTCCTGATGGCTTGGCAGAGTTTCAGCAGATTGTGCCCTGATGAGAAACATCACTACTGCCTGGGATTAAACTGTCAACCTTCTGAGTGGGAGGGAAGAGTCCTCACTTCTAGGCCACTGTTCCACTCTCACAAAGCTAAATCTATATCTTGTTAAGTTTCACTAAACCACCCCCCCCCCTCAGTGGTTTCCCTCTTTCCCAATCTTAAAAATCTGGTCACTTATATACCATTATAAGGAGGGACAGATAAAATCTTCAAGAGATGAGTATTGCCTAGTTCTTTAAAATTACATTTAAAACGATGTATTTCAGACATGTCATTACTTCATTAAATACAAAGGGAAATTAAGAGTATCATTATGTAAAGGCATGATTTCCAGATGCAACTAGAGTAATAGTTATATTGTGCAAAAATTAATAATAAAGAAAATAAAGAACAAATTCATCCTTTTCCTACTATCTTGTCTTAATTTATGAAAATATGCATGCAATATGAAAACAACACCTTCATCCTGACAGCTGGAGATTAAACTTGAACACAGTGAATAAGTAAATAATTTATATCACACCAAATGTGAATCATAAGCTGTGACTGAATCATAGACATGTGGGTATTTTTAGGCTGCACTACATTTGTATAATGCTAATATTTACAAAATTGTGTGCAGTACAGAAACATAATTGTTTATCAAAGACCCCCTCAACTTAGACAGCATGATGCAGTCTGACATATCTGAAGAAACACATCCTCTAAGCCATGGGTGTCAAACCTGAGCCCCATAGGCCAGATGCTCATGTGCAGGTCACACCCACACCCCAGCTCTGTGAACAAAAAAAGTTACAAAATGTCATGTGATAGCAGTGGTTTGCTACTAGCTAGAACACTAAATTGTGCTTGCCGCTGTGGCTCGTAAGTGCTTGTGGGACCACCGCGATTTTGCTTTTGCACCTATGGAGGTAGCAAAATCACACACAAAGCTGTAGGTGTGCCCATGTTTCGGCATGTCTGGAAGCAAAAAATCTCACCAAAACACGAGTGCATCTGTGGCTCTGTGCGTGATTTTGCTACCTCCATAGGTGCAGAAGCAAAATCAGGCTGGCCGCACAAGCACTTACGAGCCGCGGCAGTGAGCGCAATTTAGCATTCCAGCTAGTAGCCTACTGCTGTGTGACAGCAATGTAACACTGTGCGTTTGATATCTGTGCTTTAAGCAGTGGTGGTGCAGTGGTTAGAATGAGTATTGTAGGCTAGCTCACCACTTACTGCCAGGTGTTCGATCCTAACTTGGTCAAGGTTGAGTCAATCCTTCCATCCTTCTGAGGTTGTTAAAATGAAGACTCAGATTATTGGGGACAATATACTGACTATAAACTGCCTAAAAAGTGCTATAAAGCACTGGGAAATGCTATATAAGGGCTATTGCCACTGTTAAACAAACCTCTGGTCTAATCCTGCAGTTATCCCTCACAAAATGAAAGATCTGAGAAGGCACATTATATTAGCAATCTGGTGCTCTGCCTCTGACTTGGAAGTTTAGCATCTGGCTAAATTCTCCCCTCTTCCCACAGCTTAAGTGTTATGGATGAAAAATTTACTGCCCCTTTGCCAAAATTTATCCTACTTGTATTGCTTCTGTTTCGGCCTGCTGATTGGTGCTGTTGTATGCTGTTATATGCAGTATGTACCAAAGAAAGCATTTGGTTAAATTAACTGGTTTTGTTGCCTTTCTTCTTTCTGGATCTTAGTAGCCATAAATAATTTTGGCATATGACTGGACCCAAAGGTTTAACCATTTATTCAAATTGGCTCTTTCTTGAATCTATCATTTCAGGAGATTATAAAGGACCTCATAACAGGCAATCTTTCAGACTCATAGACCAATTGCCTACTTTTTTCCAGCTAGTATGTCACTTAACTCACCATCAAAAGAAGCTTGTTGGACAGCTGGGTCTAGATTATTATCTAAATAATGGCATAATCTTTTTGGCCTACAATGGTCAATAGGCATTGGGTTTTTCCTATTTCCTACAAAGCCTATGTAGCTATTTCTCTCTTTTTTAAAATAAGTTTGTTTTTACAAGCATATCAGTGCATGAACTGTATTGCACTTCGGTGTCATACATTCTACTAGAAATAAAACTAATAGCAGGGGAAGAGCCTTCTCTGTGGCGGCCCCGGCCCTCTGGAACCAACTCCCCCCAGAGATTAGAACTGCCCCCACCCTCCTTGCCTTTCGTAAACAACTTAAAACCCACCTCTGCCGCCAGGCATGGGGGAATTGAGATCCTCTTTCCCCCTAGGCCTTTACAATTCTATGCATGGTATGTATGTATGTATATTTGGTTTTTATATTAATTGATTTTTAATCATCAATACCAAATTACTATTGTACACTGTTTTATTGTCGCTGTTAGCCGCCCCGAGTCTCTGGAGAGGGGCGGCATACAAATCCAATAAATAAATAAATAAATAAATAAATAAATAAATAGTTATTCCGCAGGGAGGCGGAACCAATTAAGTAGTTCCGCCCCAGACACCTAATGGACCCAGAGGGCTTTCAGAGGGTGCTTGGGGTTATACCAGATACACTTGTCCACAGTTCCGTAGAGTCTCTTGCCATGGCATGGAACAAGGCTATGACGGAGGTTCATGACCGGATTGTGCCATTGTGACCTCTTCGTGGCACTAGACCCAGGAGAGCTCCTTGGTTTACCAAGAAGCTCCGGGAGTTGAAATGCCAGAAGAGATGTCTGGAGAAGCGGTGGAGGAAAAGTAAGTCCAAGTCCGATCGAACACTTGTAAGAGCTCACATTAAGATTTACAAAGTGGTGCTCAAGGGGGCAAGATGCGCATATCATGCCACCTTGATTGCATCAGTGGAATCTTACACGGCTGTTCTGTTTAGGGTGACTCACTCACTCCTTAACCAGGGGGGAGTTGGTGAGTCCTTGCAGAGCAGTGCCGAGGAATTTAATACATTTTTTGCTGATAAAACTGCTCAGATCTGGATGGACCTTGACTCCAATTGGATAGCAGAGTCGACTGACAATGAGTCAGTCAAGAGGACTGGGGCTCGTCTTTGTCCATCTGTCTGGGAGGAGTTTGACCTGATGACACCTGATGAAGTGGACAAGGCCATTGGAGCTGTGAGTTCTGCCACCTGTTTACTGGATCTGTGTCCCTTTTGGCTGGTTTCGGCTAGCAGAGAGGTGACACAGAGCTGGGTTCAGGAGATTGTCAATCCTTCTCTGGGGAGGGGGTCTTTCCCGGCTCACTACCCAGCCATACTAAATAATTATCATCCAGTCTCCAACCTTCCCTTTATGTGGAAACTTGTTGAGAAGGTGGTGACACTCAAGCTCCAGTGGTCCTTGGAAGAAGCCAATTATCTAGGCCCTCAGCAGTCAGGATTCAGGCCTGCCTACAGCATGGAAACTGCTTTGGTTGTGCTGATGGATGATCTGTGGCAGGCCCGGGATGGGTTTATCCTCTGTCCTGGTGCTTCTTGACCTCTCAGCGGCTTTCAATACCATCGACCATGGTATCCTTCTGTGCCGGCTGGAGGGGTTGGAAGTGGGAGGCACTGTTTTACAGTGGTTCTCCTTCTACCTCTCTGGTTGGTCACAGTCGGTGTTAGTGGAGGTCAGAGGTCGACCTATAGGTCTCTCCCTTGTGGGGTGTCTCAGGGGCCAGTCCTCTCCCTCCTGCTATTCAATATCTACATAACACCGCTGAGTGAGATCATCCAGGGACATGGGGTGAAGTATCATCCGTATGCTGATAATACCCAGTTATATATCTCCACCCCATGTCCACTCAACGAAGCAGTGGAAGTGATGTGCCGGTACCTGGAGGCTGTTAGGGTCTAGATGGGTGTCAACAGGGTCACAGTCAACCCTGACAATATGGAGTGGCTGTGGGTCCTGCCTCCAAGGACAATTCCATCTGTCTGTCCATTACCTTGATGGGGGGGGGGATTGCTGACCCCCTTGGAGAGAGTTGACAACTTGGGTATCCTCGATCCACAGGTAACTTTAGAACACCATCTTTTGTCTGTGGCAAGGAGGGTGTTTGCACAGGTTCACCTATTTGGAAAGGGAGTCTTTGCTCACAGTCACTCATGCCCTTATCACCTCGAGGTTCGACTATCGACTACTGGTCTTCGGAGAGGGGCGGCATACAAATCTAATTAATAATTAATAATAACAACAACAATGATGATGATGATGATGATGATGATGATGGGTCTACCTCTGAAGAGTTTTCAGAAACTCCAGATCATGCAGAACACAGCCGTGAAAGCAATCATGGGCTTTCCTAGACATGTCCATATCTCATCAACACTCCGTGGCCTGCATTGGTTGCCGATTAGTTTCTGGTCACAATTCAAAGTGTTGGTAATGGCCTATAAAGCCCTACATGGCATTGGACCAGAATACCTTCAGGACTGTCTTCTGTCACACGAATCTCAGCAGCTGATTAGGTCCCACAGAATCGGCCTTCTCCGGGTCCTGTTGACTAAACAATGTCGTCTGGCAGGACCCAGGAGAAGAGCCTTCTCTGTGGTGGACCTGGCCCTCTGGAATCAACTCCCCCCAAAGATTAGAACTACCCCCACCCTCCTTGCCTTTTACAAGTCTCTAAAAACCCACCTATGTCACCAGGCATGGGGTAACTGATGTATCCCCTTGCTAATAGGATTTATGTATGGTATGATTGGTTTGTGTGATTATTTTAATGATAAGGGTTTTAGACAAAGTTTTTAATTATTGGATTTGTTATATATTCTTTACTATTGTTGTGAGCCACCCCGAGTCTTTGGAGAGGGGCGGCATACAAATCTAATAAATTATTATTATTATTATTATTATTATTATTATTATTATTATTATTATTATTAAATTATTATCATTATTATTTTCTTTCCATGCCACCTAATTCCTAATCATGTCACCTACCTAAAAAAAACAGAAAGAGAAAAAAAGGAAAGATAGAAGAAAAGAAACAGAAAAACAATACCAAAAATGAAAAATATCTGTCCATTCATCTTTTGTCCACTTCGATAATTTAATTGCTATGTTTTTTTTCTTTGGCTTGTCTCCCATATTCCTCTCTAGGAACTTTATCTCTTTTTACATCTGCTTCTTAGCTGTATTTTTCCCACCTCTACTCTCAGTCTAGTTTCCAGGATTTCTGTCCATGCCCCTATTTCCCTTTCAAAGGTGTCTTCCTGTATCTCCAATTCTGTTTTCAACTCTCTTAATATATTTTCCCCTAGTTTAATTAATCAGTCATTATTATTTTCTTTATTGTCTCTTCCTTTTCTTCTTTTTTTATTCTCTGGTTCTTCATCTCAGTCTTTCCTTCCACTTCTACTGTTAGCTCCTCATTTTCCTTGGCATCTTGATCTTTGCTCATCATCCCTTTGGAATCAACTCCCCCCAGAGATTAGAACTGCCCCCACCCTCCTTGCCTTTTGTAAATTGCTAAAGACCCACCTATGTCACCAGGCATGGTAGAATTAAGACACCCCCAGCCATATACAGTTTATGCATGGAATGATTGTGTTGCATGGTTTTAATGTTGGGGCTTTAAATGTTTTTTAATATTAGATTTGTTATACTGTGTTATTTTGTTGTGAGCTGCTCCGAATCCTCAGAAAGGGACGGCATACAAATCTAATAAATTATTATTATTATTATTATTATTATTATTATTATTATTATTATTATTATCCCCTGTATAGATAACATTTTCCATTTTTACATAAATTCCTTAAATTCTTTCTCCATAATATCCTTTGTGTTTTAGAATAGTAACACCGTCACCTTCAATGTTTCATTTGTTTCTTCCTTATAAAGCATTTTATCTTTTAAAAAAGCCACTTTCATTCCACAGTACAAAAGCTATTTATTCAGTCCTTAGATTGCCCTTAAAGGGGTGAACTAATCACAATTCTTTATATCCTAAAGGTAAACAGTCAGTTCCATTTGAATAGTCCCACAGGTTATCAGAAGGCTTTCGGGATTCTCATTAATTAAATAGCTTGCTTATTTCCATATTTAAATTTCCAGTACTAATGGGATAGTTGGAAATAATCCAATAAATATTTCCACAGTCCTTCTCATAAATATTCCAGACTTTTTGTCCGCAGGTTGCACTCTCAACTTAAATTTCAGTATTATCTCTCAACAATTATCATTTTAGTTATAAATCAATTATAAAGACATAATGTATTTTATAGGTAAATAATTCCAGAATTTTAAAATGCCTTCCCAGTACTGTGTCTCCCAATTTAACAGTCTAATTTTCTATACATTTCAAAGTATTATTTTTATCTCTTGTGTCTTCCCCTACCACTCTGGTGTTTCTCAGAATGCTTAATGGTGCTTTAACAGATAATTCTGAGCAAATAGTTCTAAAATATTTCTTGGGGTAAGTTTAAGGCAAAAAGAAATCCTTCCCCCCAGTTCAAGTCACTGTTCACCTACTTTGCTTCAGCACCAGTCTTGGTGTAGTTTTTCGGGTGTCCCAGCTTTGTGGCAGCCATCTTTAGGCTGCCTTTTCTCCTTGCCATGGCTGAGAGGGAAAAAAACCCTCGACCTCACAGGGATCCCTTCTTTGCTTCACCATCCTTCCAAGGCAGCTTTGGCTCCTCTCAGAGCCCACCAACAGGGGGAAGTCAGGACAGGAAATGTGGTGACCCATTCCTTGTGTCTGATATCGTCACAATGTGACGAAGTTCAAGCTATTTGTGTTTTGAGGTATTGAAGTTGGCATCTACCAGGAATGTATCAGTATCTGTCCATGATGTAGTAGTAAATTCAACCATTTAACTATGACCTCTGAGAAGCTTTCCTGTATCTATTCTGAAAGAGTTTATTATGTGTTTTGACTAGCTGTTTTATATTCTCTTTATCCCTCCCTCTCTCTTTTTCTCATAAATAAACAACTACACATTACTTTGTTATGTTCATATTTTCCTAAGCTCCCTTTGCATAATAAATATATTACTAAAACAGTCAACAAATAAATCTTACCTTGAGTGTACTCAAAATATTTGAAACTGTAGAATCAGGAGCTGAAGTGATGTAGAACCCCTGTAATAAGTACTTTCCCTGGAGATGGATAAAATGCTCTGTTTTTTTCTATTTGTTTTATTATAATCATCTCTGAACTTCTTTGCTAGTCCTTGAAATCATTAACTCTGGGATAGGAATGGGCAGATGAAATAATAATACAGCTTTCTGTTAACATTATTCTTTTTCAGCAAAATGTAGGAGGCTTCAAGGATCAGGTTAACTCAGGAATTTCTCTGGAGTCTTCAACTGCACCTGGACATTTTAGATTAAAATAAGAATTGAATGTGAGTAGGAGTGTCATGAGATTAGTTATCTACTTTTTGAACAACACATTTAAAACATATTTTCTTTATAGATTTTTCTACAAAGTTGTTTAGAATCAGACTATATTAAGAAAAATACAGGAAACAATGAAAACTGAATATGAACTATATGTGGCTATTTCTAGGTAGAGTCCTTATGACTTCTTAAAAGTGACTCTATTCTGAAGCTTAAACCAGCTGCTAGGTAAAAAGCAAGTTATTATGAAGGTTCATTTGATGACTTAATTTGGCAGGCAGCCCTGCTTTCAATTGTGTGAAAATTGAAAGTGAAAATTTGAAAGATATCTCCAACATTCACTTCAAAATGGAACCTGAAGACTGTAAAATGAGTATCATTCAGGATATACTGAACAGGAATCCCTGAACAACCTAATTTGATGCCACCTGTTTCTAAAAATTATTGCTTTAGATTTTCAAAACATGGTTTTGTTGCTAGGCAAATGAACTGCATATCTCTCAGATTCCATTTAGAAAGTAGGAAATAACTATATCATCTATATCTATATTTCCAACTTTATCTATATCTACAGCAATCAGGCAGAGAACCAGTAATTGCAAGGGATGGGTGCTGGACAAACGATGGCCTTGAAACTCTAAAAGGAATTTATTTTGTCTATCCCTAACTGCTCATGCAACTGTCCCTCCCAACTTCCCACAGCAAGAAGCATTCCAAAAAAATATAGCATAATGTGGCAGGCCAAGACTTCCAAACATTCTGGCTTCAGCCTGACAGGGAGATTCAGCTGATGTGGACTGGTTCAGGTGAACCGTATGTCAATTTTACATATGGCTGGCAGAACCAGTAATTGCAAGGACTGATTGACTCTGTCCACCCTGCCCCTCCTCTCCTAGGAGTCTCCATGTGGCCCATTCTGGATGCGAAGTAAGTACAGGGCCCACTCAGAAGCTCTAGAATGGTGAAAAACGGGCCAACTGGAAATACTGTAAGTCTGAAAATGACCTGTTTCCAGCCACCAGAGGCTCTCTGGAACCCGGGAGAGACTGAATTCACCCTCCCCAAGGTTTGAGGAAAACTTCCAGAGCCTGGGGAAGGTGCAACTGCCCCCCCTCACAGTGCAGGAGGCTGAATGGCTACACCCAGCCAGCAATCAGGCAGAGAACCAGTTGCTAAATATTTTCAACCCCAGACGTGTGTGTGTGTGTATGTACAATATATAGTATATATTTATAGTATGTCTATATCTCCAATTTTAACTGCTGATATCCATATAGTATAAAAATGACAACATTGAAAAAAAATATATATATTAGATTTTTTTCACTATGGACTAAAATCAGCTTACAAAACTGTAAATCAGTATCTCTAAATTATCAGTATTTCTAAATTATGACTTAAACAGTAATTCGTTTTAAAACTAACCAGTTTGTAAATAATTAATAAAAACATTTATCAGAAATAATAAACAAGTCATTTAGCACTTTCTTCTACTTATTTAATTTTATTGTTTCAAACAGTTGATTTAAATTCAAGTAAAATAATTCAAACTAATTTTAAAATAATATAGAATAAAAATACTTATATTTGGAAACTTTTCAATACAGTAAATAAGGTTATATAACTTATTCTCCACCAAACTGAATGCTAACAAATCATGTATGACTCTTATTTTTCATCCTCTTCATCAAACTTTAAACATCCAGGATGTAGCCACCTGCTTAGCTTTGTTGTTGGCAAAAAATAAGTCATTATTGGTACATGTTTATGATAGTAAATGGCATACCAGCAGATGATCCAGGCCCTGTATTCACATAGTGTGTTGTTATCCACTAAGAGCCTTCACTTGAGTATATTAGTTTCACATTTAGACACTCCAACTTTCAATCTATACGGAGTCAGATCATTCAGTGATATCTTCTTTAATGTTATTCCTTTTGTAATGGTCTCATTCTTTCGTCTCCTGTCCAATTGTCTTTCCTTATCTCATATATCATATATATTCTCTCCTTCCCATCTACTTCTCTTCTTTTTTACTTTCTATCTTTCTATATATTACTTAATGTCTATTCTCTTTCATATGTATTGTATATTGGACAAAGAATAAATAAATAAATAAATCTTTTAGTTTTATTTTGTTCTTGTGTATCCTCAAGAATGTTTGGTTTTGCCATAAAGCTGTTCCTAGACCTGAATTAGTGGGCTTGAGGCACATCTACATATAGACAATGTTGAGCAGCGGTGTCAAACTCAAGGCCCATAGGGTGCTTAGATCTAGTCCACAGGGGCACCATGGAAACAGCAATGAACCAGCCCACGGTGCCTCTGCCACTGAAAACGGAGCTTGGGAGGGCTACAAAGGGTGCTCCCGAGCTCTGTTTTCAGCTACAATGGCCTCCTTCAGCCCTCTGCCAGCGAAAATGCAACTCAGGAGGGCCACACATGGGCTGCCAGACATCGAGCTGTCCATGCCCAATCAGTTTCCCCAAGACAAATACAACCCTGATGCAGCCCTCAATGAAATCAAGTTTGACACCTCTGATGTTGAGGACCATTCTCTTGGTTATCATTCGCTTGGTTCTCTCATCATCTGTTATTACTTCTCTCTGGTCTTAAGTGGGGCAATGTCAGTGAGAGAATATATTTTCTCAATTGATGTAGGTTTGAGATAACCTGTCATTAGCTATACTATTTCATTGACAGGTATATAAGCTTGTTTTATGTGTGCAGATTGAACTCACACTGGGACAGCATACTCTGCTGCAGAGCCAAAGATGATGTGTGCAATATAGATGTTTGAGCTCATCATGTATAGATTATCAATTTCCTGGTGATAATATTCCTTGAGTTGACTTTAGTCTTAGTGTTCAGGTAAAGCTGTCTAAAAGAGAGTGTCCTGTTGATTCTTCAATGTTGGACAGTGCTGTAGTCGATGCCCTTGCCACAACACATCCAACTCTTTCCTTGCATCTTGATTTCAGAGGTGCAAAACACACACTTGGATCTTTTGTTGGGTTTTAAATGGTTTATGGTATAATAGCATCCTAATTCTTCAAGTGCTACCATAAGTTTCTTAGCTACATCATTAATCCTTGTGTGGACATTGCTGTATCAACCGAATATATGAACAGGCATATGTGGTTGGGGACTGATTGATTATTCATATATAAGTTATAGAATGTTGTACACAATACTTTTCCTTGTGGCAGTCTATCCATCTGCTTTCTCCATCTACTGATTTTACCATTCAGCACCATATAAAATCTCCAGTTCTGGAGGAAATTGCCAATGACCTTCAGTGATATTATGTAACTTGCATAGCAATATCCTAACAGTGACATATGCTGCAATTAGTCAATGAAAGCTACTCCAGCAATTAGCTTTCTTTTGAAACCATCCTCAGTATGTTGTGTAAGATTTAGGATTGGCAACAACATGACCTCCCTGGTCTGAAACAATGACAAGTGCTACTGTACTTATAAAACTTCTCGTTATACAGTATCAAAAGATACTATGAGCATATGCCTCATAGTAAGTTCTGCAGGCATATTTTGTAACATAAATTAATATTAGATTAACTTTAGAATTGGCATAAATAAAACCTAAAATGTGTCTCGGGCATATCAAGCAATGGTAAAATCCATGGGGTTCTCATATTAAACTAAATATTACTGTTTCATATGTTAACTAATGAAACACAATGCACAGATGGGTAGGAATGTCCTTCAGAGGCAAAGCACATGCTTAATTTGTTTTTAGTTATTTCAAAACTTGCCACTTCCAATTAGAAGGATCATCAAGCAGATACTGGAAAGGTCTCTGCCTAAGAGCCATTTGCATATAAAGCAGTTAATAAAAGAAAGAGAGGCAGATTTACATTTTTTTTATTTAGTTTTCCTTCCCCCCCCCTTAATTTGCCCCCTTATTTAGAAACTCAGTAAGAAAATCTATAAACATAAATGGATATGCTTATTTGTGTGAACTTCCAATTTGAAGTGAATTTTTTTTGTAAATGTGTATGAAATAATTTGGAGTAGGATTTGAGTTCTTTCAAATTTAACTCCAATCCTGAGGTCTTGACTTCCTTTTTATTCAAGATGACAAATGCTCCCTATTAGAACTGAGATCCTATTTTTATTTTATTTTTTATTTTATTAATAGAGTTGAAAGGGACCGTTAGGTCATCGAGTCCAACCCCCTGCCTGAGCAGGAAACCCTACAGCACCCCAGCCAAATGGAAGTCCAATCTCCTCTTGAAGGTGTCCAGAGTTGGGGAGTTCACCACCTCCCCTGGCAGGCAGTTCCATTGGTTGATCGCTCTGACCGTCAGGAAGTTCTTCCTTATTTCCAGGTTGAATCTCTCCTTGGTCAGCTTCCAACCATTGTTCCTCGTCCGGCCCTCTGGTGCCCTGGGGAATAAAGAGACCCCCTCCTCACCGTGGCAACCCCTCAAGTATCTGTAAACTGCTATCATGTCCCCTCTAGACCTTCTTTTTTCTAGGCTGTCCATGCCCAGTTCTCTCAATCTCTCTTCGTAAGTCTTGGTTTTGAGTCCCCTAATCATTTTGGTTGCTCTTTTTTGCACCTTCTCCAGAGTTTCAATGTCTTTTTTGTAGTGAGGTGACCAAAATTGGATGCAGTACTCCAGGTGGGGTCTGACCAGGGCATAGTAGAGTGGTATTAGTACTTCCCTGGTCTTGGAGCGTATTCCTCTGTTGATGCAGCTTAGGATTGAGTTGGCTTTTTTGGCTGCTGCTGCACATTGCTGACTCATGTTTAGTTGATTGTCCACCAAGACTCCAAGATCTCTTTCGCAGTCACTACTGCTGAGTGGGGTATCTCCCAGGCTATATGTATGTCTAGGGTTCTTTTTGCCGAGGTGGAGGACTCTGCATTTGTCGGTGTTGAACCTCATTTTGTTGGTATGGGCCCACTGTGATAGTCTGTCTAGGTCTTCTTGTACTCTGAGCCTGTCCTCAAGGGTGTTGGCTACCCCCGCCAGCTTGGTGTCATCTGCAAATTTTATTAGTTCCCCTTTTATTCCCTCGTCCAGGTCATTGATGAAGATGTTAAAGAGTACAGGACCCAGGACAGAGCCCTGTGGTACTCCACTGTCTACTTTTTTCCATGCCTTTTTTCCATGCCTCAGGATATTTCATTTGTATATATAAATGTAAAGGTTTTTCTTCATTTCAATTGTTTTCTTTTAAAAAATAGAATTAAGAATAAATACAATGGAAAACTGAATAAAAACTATAATGAATCAATGATTGCTTTATTAAAGTTTTACTAATACATTCCATAGACAAACCTAGTTCAGCATTTTCTTGCCAACAGCAGATAAAGAAAAAATAAAGTTTTCTTTTTCATCATCTTTATGCCTCCTCTCCTTGCTTTTTTAATCAAAAGGTCACTTTGGCTATTTTTCATCTTCTAAGAACAGGATTTAGTCTTTTGTGAAAAGCAAGTTTCATGTTTTGATTAAAAAGCAGAACTTTAGAAATTATTTAGGAAAGATCCTTGGGAGTGCACCAGGGCATGAACAAGCAGCTGCAGTGGCTTTATGATTGAAGAGCTCTCATGTGCAACTGCCAAGGAATGTGGGACAGCAGGCAGCTGTTATAAGGAGAATTAGACAAATGCTGCATACATATTTTCACACACATTTCAGTTCAGCTTTTCATACAATATCTGAAACGTTATGCACCCCTGTTTAACAGAAATATTTCCTCGGGTGCTATTAGACAGTCCATATAATACAACATGGATTGATTGATTGATTGATTGATTGATTGATTGATTGATTGATTGATAATCTGTCTTTATTTTCTACAACTTTAGGCAGCATGGATTTAACTTCCTTTTCTCAGAAATAATGTAGGGTCCCCTGTTTGAGTGGGGGGTTAGACTAGGTGATCTACAAGGTCCATTCCAACTCTGTTAATCAGTTAATGTGTTAAAACTGATGGCGATTGCTTTTAAAAACATGATTTTCATACTGCTGCCTTCTACTAGTCTTTTACTATCTTAAGGAAAAAGAAAATAAAAAATGTCTAAGTGTTAATTCCATTTGCAATTTTTTAATCAATTGTTGCTTAAGGTTATTAGTCTATTAGCCACATCCTGCCAAATGAATCCCAGCAACTGGTTAAGTCCCACAGAGTCAGCCTTCTCCAGGTCTCATCAACCTGATTATGTCACTTGGTGGGACATAAGGGAAGAGCCTTCTCTAAGGGCGCCTTGGCCCTCTGGAATCAATTCCTCCCAGAAATTTGTGTTGCCCCCCCTCCTTCCATAAGAGTTTAAAGACTCATCGATGCTGCCAAGCTTGGGGTCATTAGACTCAACCCCCTGGCCAATGAATATATAGTAAGTTTGCTGAATGGAATGTGTGAATGTTAATAGGCTTTTTAGTTTGTTTTTAAAATGCAACTATTAATTTTAACTGGTTTTTATCTCGATGTGTACTGTTTTTATGTGTTGTGAGCCGCCCTGAGTCTTCAGAGAGGGGCGGCATATAAATTTTCATAATAATAATAATAATAATAATAATAATAATAATAATAATAATAATAATAATAATAATAATATTTGACAGTAGCTAGATTTAATGGCATGGAAAAAATGCTACTTTTATTATGCAATGCTTCCAGACTTAACTAATTTTCTCCAAAGTGTTTAATTTTATATATCTAATAGTATTTTTTTTTCAAGTAAAAGAAAATCATAACAAGTGTGAATGTAGGACTGGACCTTTCAACATTTATTTCTACATTTGAGCCTGAAATCAATTTACCCGTGTAAAAGTAGGCAGGGATGGACTTTGTCATTCAATCACATCCTCAATGAATTCTACTACTTTGATGTCATATTAGACAATATTCTATTTGTTTTCGTTTCTTAAAAATGTGAAGCACAGATGTAAACTTAAGAATAGCAACCATCAAAGGAAGCTTTAATGGCTTGGATTCAAAGAGGATATACCATATTTTTCAGAGTATAAGATTCACCTTTTTACCACCATAAAGAGGGTGAAAACTTGGGTGTGTCTTAAACACCAAATGTAGCCTGACCCAGTCACCCCCACCCTTTGGCTTTTGCCTCCCAACAATTTATTTCCTTGCAGTGCAGAGCCTGCTACTAAGCAAGTGATTATCAGCTTCCCGACCCCTCAGCTGATGGAAGCTGCTGGCATGCCCACATGCTAAAATGAAATTGAAACTAAAGTTGCAAGGAGATTTCTGGGAGGGAGAGGCAGAATTTTATTTTCTTGTGCTTAATTAGTTGCTGAAACTGGCTGCAAGGAGGTAAGTCAATAACTATAAATGTCTGTAGAATGTCCAAGTTATTAGAGTTATTTTTAAAGACTGCTTTACTATTGTTCTAGACAACTTAACAAAATGAAGAAGCTTTTTAAAATAAATTCTTGATCTGAAGAGGCCCAGTGCTTTTGTATCTTCTTTTAAATAGCAGAGAATAACTATTCTTCCAGAAAGCAACATTAATGTTAACAGTGTCTATACAAGTATAGTCTGAAATGTAACAGTGTCCTGTTTAGTATTAAAATAAGACAGCTGAGTTAAACCCTGATTTAGTCATGTTTTGAGTAGATTTATTTAAATAATTGGGAGCAGTTAGGTGATTACAATTAAGAAAACTTTCTGCATTAATGCACTGCCATAATGTAAATTTCTCCAATTCTTTGATATTTCTAGGGGTCAGGTACACATGTACAGAAATACACAGCAAACAGTGTATATCATCTGTGCTGTTTGCTGTTTGGCAAATTGCTGGGAGGCAGAAGCCTTTTTTCCTGCAAAACTAAAGTGTATCTTATACTCCAGTGCATGTTATACCCCGAAAAATATGATAAGCAATCGGCAAGGTGCTAAGGACACCATTGTTAGACATCATACATTGTTTAGCTTTCTATATTCTGCTTTAAACCTTTGGCCCTGTATTATTTGACTCCTACATGCTTCAACTATATCTAGCTTCTCATTAGAAGTCATTAGTTCTAAATATGCACAAGCCCAGAAACAGTGCTTTTCAGTGATAGCCAGAAGTTATACTGGCAGCTATCATAATAGCATTATGGAAATCAGTTAAAGTATTCATTTTTCTAAACAGATTTTGGCAAGTGATAGAGTCAGTATTATTTTGTTATTGCAAGTTATTACAGGTAAGTCCTCGATTTACAATAGTTTACTTAGTGACCATTCAAAGTTACAATGGTACTTAAAGTAACGTATGATCGTTTTTCACACTTTTGGTCATTGTCACATCCCCTGATCACATGAACAAAATTCAGATGTTTGGCAACTGGCTCATATTTTTGACCATGGCAGTGTCTTGAGCTTCATGTGCAACCTTCTGACAAGCAAAATCAATGGGGAAGCCAGATTCACTTAACAATCTTGTTACTAACAAATGTAGTGATATTTTTAACTGAATTCAGTTTAAAAATTGAATTTATAATGGCTGCATGTAGCTTTGGATACTGTTCTGCCAGTGTGTGCCAACCATTCTTAATTACAGGTTAATTAATCCAAACAGACACACACACAAGATAGAAGGCAAATAAATGTTCTTTATCAACAGAAGAGAAGAAAACACTCCCTTTTAAACTTCAAAGGGATTTCATGTAGCAACAAGGCACAGTTGAAATACCATACAAGAACGAAGTCCAATTATTAACTCAGTAACTGTGAAATTGGGTCACAGATACTGTTGTCCAAACAGTGATAAACACTCACAATGAAGTATAATCCAAAGTCCAGGAATCCAAACACAGTCTTGAATACAATCAGGAAACAACAATTCACCTTGACGAATGACGATCTGATAATCTTCCACAATGGCCAAGCCATCATGCTGCTATTTTTATCAGCAGCTCTAATTACTGGAGCCCCACCCAAACACAGGTGGCCTCTCTTATCTCCTGTAATATTTCTTAAGTTGTTCTCTCCTATGCATAACTCTACGCATGTGTGGGTCAGTCATACATTCCTGATCTGAATCCAGTGAAGATAAAGATGATTGATCTCCTCCTGAGTTGTCTGCCAAACCCCCCCTCTTCCATGTCACCCACACTTCCTTCATCAGAGGATAATTCGCTGGCAGATTCTGTCGGGAGCAAAACAGGCCTGTGGCATGTGGATGTTTTCCCCACATCCACCACCACATTCCTTGGGGCAGGAGCTGGGCCAGAGCTAACCACAACAAATACTACTATACAGTAGAAAGATAAATGATGTAATGATTTGAGTTTTTTAAAAAAATTCTACTGTGTAACATAAATGATAGCCAGTATGTTACCAACTGATATTTGTTAATTGTTTGATCAAAATATTTTCAGTATTTATCCATGGTGTAAGGCCACTGTTATGCTGAGGCTTTGTATTAGTTAGTTCTTATCATTTAATTTTTCTGAATAATAAAATGCTTCATGTGCTTGTACTGTGGGTAATTAACAGAACAATCTAAACCATATGTTATTGTGCTCTGATTAGCTTAAAGCCCTGCTGGATATGATGAGACAGAGAACATTGTTTTTAGATAGAAATAAAATAGAAGAGAAGAGAATAGAATTTTATTGGCTAAATGTTATTGGACACACAATGAATTTGTTTTGGTGCATATGCTTCCAGTGTACATAAAAGAAAAGATATGTTTGTCAAGAATCATAAGGCTTAATGATAGTCTGCATACAAATAAACAATCAAATCATATTAGAAATGAATCTATATAAATTGTAAGGATACAAGCACCAAAGTTACAGTCATGCAGTTATTTGTGGGAGAAAATGAGTGATGGGAACAATGACAAGATTAATACTAAGTGCAGATTTAGTAAATTGTTTGACAGGGTTGAGGGAATAAATTGTTTAGCAGAATGATGGCATTCGCAAAAAAACTGTTCTTGTGTCTAGTTGTTCTGGTGTGCAGTGCTCTATAGCAGCGTTTCCCAACCGGTGTGCCGCGGCACACTAGTGTGCCGCGAGACACGGCCAGGTTGTGCCGCGAAGCTCCTAGGGAAGCTCCAGTTGGGCGGGGCGCTGCCGGTGCCGACCTGGAGCTCCCGCTCGCAGCTGTCTCCCGACTCCTGCTCGATACCGCGGTTTTCAGCGCTCTCCTGCTGGGCCCCAAAGAAGGAAGGCAGGAAGAAGGAGAGCTTCATTCTTCGCGCCTTTTTCTCGCCTTCCTTCTATGGGGCCCAGCAGGAGAGCGCCAGAAACCGCGGCATCAGGCAGGACCCAAGGGACAGCTGCGAGTGGGAGCCCCAGATCAGAGGCACTGGCAGCACCCCGCCCAGCTGGAGCTTCTCTGGCGTCGGCGGCAAGTGTCCTTTGGGGCCCGGCAGGAGGGCACTGGTGGTGGGAGGGGGGGGGCTGAAGCGGCCGCAGGCAGTCGCAGGGAGATGGCGGCGGCGAGAGGGAGCTCCAGGCGGTGGCGAGAGGGAGCTCTCTCTCTCTCTCTCTCAGCTGACTGCAAGCGGGAGCCCTGATGGTGGCGGTTGGACATGCTGCTGGACGCCGTACATGCTAGCGCTGCGGGCCTGGCATATACGGCGTCCAGCAGCACGTGCAGCTGCCGCCGTCAGGGCTCCCACTTGCAGTCAGCTGAGAGAGAGAGAAAGAGAGACATATAAGAGAGGCAGAGAGAGAGAGAGAAAGAGAGACATAGCAAGAGAGGCAGAGAAAGAGAGACAGAGCGAGAAAGAGAGACAGCAAGAGAGGCAGAGAAAGAGAGACAGCAAGAGAGGCAGAGAAAGAGAGATAGAGAAAGAGAGAGAGAAAGAGAGACATAGCAAGAGAGGCAGAGAGAGAGAAAAAGAAAGAGAGACATAGCAAGAGAAAAAGAGAGACTTAGCAAGAGAGGCAGAGAGAGATAGAAAGAAAGAAAGAAAGAAAGAGAGACATAGCAAGAGAGACAGAGAGAGAGAAAGAGAAAGAAAGAGAGATAGCAAGAGAGGCAAAGAGAAAGAAAGAGACATATAGCAAGAGACAATGAAAGAGAGAGAGAGAGAGCAAGAAAGAGAGAAAAAAGCAAGAAAGAGATAGCAAGAGAGACACAGAGAGAGAGAGAGAGAGAGAGCAAGGGAGAGAGAAAGACATAGAGGAAGGGAAGGAGGGAGAGAGAAAAAGAGCAAAAAAGAGAGGAAGAAAGAAAGAAAGAGGGATGGAGAGAGAGAAAGAAGGGAAGGAAGGAAAAGAGAGAAAGAGGGAGAAATAGAGCAAAAGGGAGGAAGAGAGAGGGTTTTTTGTCCAAACTTTTCTTTAGCCCGCCCCCCCGCCCCCCCTTTCAATGTTCCCCAGGATTTTGAAAATATGAATAATGTGCCACGGCTCAAAAAAGGTTGGGAAACACTGCTCTATAGTGTCATTTTGAGGGTAGGAGTTAAAGCAGTTTATGTCCAGGACTCTTTAGCTGGCCATTCCACTTGCTTCAGCAGCCCAATCTGCTTTTCCACATCTACTTGTCCCGCAACATCGAAAAACCTCATCCTCATTAGCATGAGGTGTTTGTAAATTTTCACAACCTTCTTTTTGACTCATGTAGTATACAGGTCTTCAATGGAAGGCAGGTTGATAGCAACTGTTTTTTCTGCAGTTCTAATTATCCTCTGAAGTCTACATCTATCTTGTTGGGTTGCAGAACCAAACAAGACAGTTATAGGGGGCGTGCAGATGACAGACTCAATAATTCCTCTGCGGAACTTCATCCGTAGCTCCTTGGGTACTTGGAGCTTTCTGAGTTGGCACAGAAAGAACATTTTTTGTGCTTTTTTTAAATAATGTTTTTGATGTTAGGTGACCATCTTGTGATCTTGTGATACAGTCAAACCTAGAAATTTAAAGGTCTCTACTGTTGATACTGTGTTGTCTAGTCTTGTAAGAGGTAAATGTAAGAGTAAATTCTCCTAAAGTCTACCACCATTTCTATGGTTTTGAGCATATTCAGTTTCATATTGTTCCAGTTGCACCACAAGATTAGTTGTTTCTTCTGCATACAGATGGGTGTTCTTACCACCCATCTGTATGCAGAGTCTTCATTTTCTTGAATGAGTCCAATCACTGTTGTGTCATCTGTGAACTTCAGTAGTTTAACAGATGGATCATTAGAGATGCAGTTATTGGTTTAGAGAGAGAAGAGAAGTAGAGAGAGCACCCCTGGGCAAATTTATTTTATTTTATTTTTTATTTATTTTTTATTTTATTATTAGAGTTCGAAGGGACCTTGCAGGTTATCTAGTCCAACCCCCTCCTGGTGCATGAGATCCTACATCAGGTATCTTATATGATTCTGCTTAGCTTCACCTGCTGCTTCCTGTTTATTAGGAAAACAGAAAACAAATCCTTCCAATTTGGCAACCAGAAAAAAAATCAAACGAGTCAAAATATATAAACATTATTTAGTGGCAGATAACTAAGAATCCAGAAGATTCATACACTTACCTGGGTTATCTCAATCACTCCTCCTTTGAGGCTGTTTTATTACCCATATCACCATGACCTAGTCCTCTTACTCATGCTTGGTTGGGTTCACTCTTCAGCTTCCAGGAGCCTCACTCTTTCTGTTATTTCACCTCCAGAAGTTCCCTAAAAACTATTCATGGATCCTTGAATAGACAGAAGGCGGTGTGATCTTATCAAAAACAATAATTGCCTCTCATTCTAAGCAGTGACTCAGGTTTCAGTTGAACTGTATACCACATCTAGGTCCCTTAGTTGGGGACTCATTTGGTAGTCTCCAGCTGGTATCTAGAGAGGAATAATGAAAGAGGCTGCTCCTCCCTGAGGAGGGCACAGCCCCGAAAACTCCAAAGCTAATAAAGAGTTATTTGTCTATAACAAGTGTTCTGCCGGCGTGTCCCAACCGCCCGTAATTACAGGGTAATTAGTCCAGAAAGACACACACCACATGATAGAAAGAAAACCAAAAGTCTTTATCAACAGAAAAGCAGAAAATCTCCCTTTTTAAATGTCAAAGGGATTTTCTGGTACACACAAGGCACAGGTTAAATGCAATCCAATTTCTCACCCAGTAACTGGGAAAATTGAGTCCAATTCCAAAGTCCAGAAAGTCCACAAACAGCCTTGAACAGGGAAACAGCAAAAACCACGATCTTGACGAAACTATGAATCAGATAAACTTCCACAAGGCTAAACCAGCACACTGTTCTTTTTATCGGTAGCACTAATTACAGCAGCCCCACGCAACCACAGGTGGCCTCACTTATCTCCTATAATAATCTTTCTGTTGTTCTCTCCTATGCATCACTCTACGCATGCGTGGGTCTGTCATAAGTTCTTGTTCAGAATCCAAGGATGATAAGGATGATTGATCTCCTCCTGGGCTGTCTGCCAAACTCCCCCCTTCCCTGCTACTCACGCTTCCTTCGTCAGAGGAGCCTTCATCGGGAGATTCTATCGGGAGCAAAACAGGCCTGTGGATGTTTCCCCCATATCCTCCACATCCCTTGGGGCAGGAGCTGGGCCAGAGCCAACCACAACAACAAGACACCAATTAAAACTTCCCTAATTCTAGTTCACTATGCTACTGCTACAAAACAAATAAATTAGGCTTTATCACAGATCAGTAACTGGAGAAATCCTAAACCACCTCTGATGAATGATGACAAGTGTAGAATCTGCACTAAATATTAGATCACAGTTAACCACTATCCATATATCAATACTATCTCTTGATGATTAATACTCTTATGAAATCAATCAGGGTAAGATGAATCATAATCCCCTTCTATTTCCCACTCAGAGGAAGAGCAACCAGTAGCCTCAAATCTACAACTTGTTCTATTGTCCCATTCAAAGCAAGTTGATAAATTAATCCATCTCCTTAATTTGTCTTCTTGGAAAGCAGAGATAAACTAAATTCAGAACCACACCCAGATGGATTAAGCAGTCTAGATTCAGTTTCTTCAGAGTCCTCCAAATTATGATGAAGCAAACAAGAAGCATGATGGTTGTTGCCTCTAGAGAAGCTCATGTTCCACTGAAGAATGCTGGCTGGTCCTTTCCCAATACCACCAGCCAGTTCTAACTTCTGCCGACATCCAGTATTGGTACCCATGTAACCAAACATGCTGCAACATTAAGGACAGGGATACCCATATTGCCATCATTATCTCCACTCAAGCAGAGAACTGAAGCATGGTGAGCCTGTTGTTATTTCTAGCTTCTGTAGGATATCTTCCTCAACTATACTATCATATCTCTGTTGTCATACTTCATCTATAAAGTGTATGGGAGGAGGAGGATGCAATCCATCCTTGAAATGGTTTCTGTCACTCATAACACTCATTCTTTCGTGGTAGTCCAGAGAAGAGACCAATACCATGAGTACTAACACTATTTATATTGTAATGTTACAGGAATCTTTCTTAATCTTAGTAAGTTTAAAATGTCTGAATTTCAACTCTGAGAATTTACCATTTCCCTAGTTGAGAAATTTTAGGAGTTGAAGTTCAGATATCAGAAAATTGCCAAGTTAGAAAAACAGTGGGTAACTGTATCAGCATTTTGGAAGTCTGAAAGAAACTTATTTCCTTCCTCAACTTTACTTTCCATGCTAGAAGATTCTTCACACACTCCTCTATCTATCTATCTATCTATCTATCTATCTATCTATCTATCTATCTATCTATCTATCTATCTATCTATCTATCTATCTATCTATCTATCTCTATCTATCTATCTATCTCTATCTATCTATCTATCTATCTATCTATCTATCTATCTATCTATCTATCTATCTATCTGATTGTTGCATTCAAGGCATGGCTGATATTCTTCAAGCATATAGTATATGACAATTTAACAAACAATGATTCCAAGAAAATGCATATTTATTATTACTTCTTAAAAAAACAACAACACCTTACTACCATGATTCTTGTTTTGTCTTATGTACTTCCTGTTGAGAACACTTCAGTTGGATGTGAACATGAGAAAGGAGGAAAAATCACTATAAAACACATAAATAGAGGAATAAATAAATAATGAATAAAATATAATAAGAACCAATATACATTTATAACTATTAGTTCTGTTGGCAAAGACATGTCCTGTTGCATTGCTGGGAATGAAGTCAGTGTGCACCCATAACTTCAAGGATAAAATGCTTACCCTTTCATTATTTCTGTGCACTTTTCAGTTAGTTTAATTTTATTCTCTTCTAGATAAAATATTGGTAAGACAGAGAAAGAATAAGAAGGAAGACAGGTACATTGTTTTAAAGAACCACAAATTGTTTACAAACACACAAATGAAAGGTGATATAATGCTATTAAAACTTTATTTGATAAGAAAAAGGTAATCCACCCAGAAAAATAAGATTTTTCAGCTCAAATACCTTATAATAGGATAACTATAAGTGAGCTATTTCCAATTTAGCCTAGCTATCAGGGTCAAAGCAAACCAGTAACAATTTATTTCACAAGAACTTCTCTTGGATTTACATTGTTATATGCATGGGAATCAAAATTTAGTGCTATTATGTCTTTCCCCTCCTTATTCAGACAAATTATATCAATCTATACAATGTCTTAAAATAAAACAAAACATTTCAAAACCAAGAAACATTGTGCCTTTTTAAAATATATCCAAATCCACGATTTTTCAACTTGAATTTTTTAAAAAATAAATGAGCTATTTTACATTGAAACTGGCACTCAAGGTCAGTAACAAACTAGCAACATGCAGCCAGGAATTTTTCTTTGACATGGGAAGCTGTTAGGTTGACATTGTTATCTGCACGGGGACAGAATTTCGGGCCATTATGCCATTTTTTCTGCTCATTGTCATGAACAATATCCATCTGTGTAATATTTTAAATATAACAAAACATTTCAAAATCAAGAGAGCTTGCTTAAATTCTTCTTAAATTATATTTAGAATTGGTCCCTTTAATCAGTACGTCACATAAACATGGGTCATGGTATACTCCAAATCATCCATGTCATTAGTAATTAATAAACAATCACCCTGTATTTCTCTAGCCATAAAATGTATAAACTGCCAAGACATGACAAAGGACTAAAGAGTGGTATATCACAAATAATAATATAGCATTACATTATTTAGTAATTGAATAATAAAACCATTATAAACAGTTGTGTTCCTTTAAATGATCTGCTTTAAAAATAATTCATTTCCATACCTTTTTGTTAACACATGTTTCAGCTTTGTGACTACTAGGAAAAATAGAAATAAAAACAAAAACATCTCTTTATCAGGCAATATAGCCCAAATATTATGGTTTGACAAAACAGCTAATTTAAATTACACTATACATACAGCATTGCTATTGGACAATTCTTTCTTAGAAAATAGAAATAGCAATAGCACTTAGATTTCTATACCACTTCACAGTGCTTCTACAACCCTCTCTAAATGGTTTACAGAGTCAGCATATTGCCCCCAACAATATGGGTCCTCATTTTACCCAACTTGGAATGATAGAAGGCTGAGTCAACCTTGAGCCTGGTGAGATTCAAACTGCTGAACTGCTGGTAGTCAACAGAAGTAGCCTGCAGTACAGCATTATAACCACTGTCCCACCACAGCTCTCTTGGTGCTTCATTTTAGGATGATTGTCATGATTAGGTTGGACTACAATCTATCAGCATATGTTTTCTATACTTTGTAGGTTTGTAGGTTTGTATATTATTGTCTTAGAACAATAGTATACAATACATAATCTGTGCCTTCTGAAGGAATAATTCCTTCGTTCTTTTGTCTTTCTTCTTCTTTCTCTGGTCTCTAGAATAAAATGATGGCTTATTCTATTTCTCCAACTGGTACTTTCAAGGAAAGGAAAGCTTCATTATTAAACTATAACAATATATTATTACCTTAATTTACAAAAAGCAATTAAAGATTGGATAAGTACAAGAAACTGCAAGGCAACCATTTTCTTATTCATTAAAACAAATTACCCCTTCATGCATGAATCACAGAGTTGGCATAATGTGATTGCTAGATTGATGGCAATACTCAACCCAAAATGTGCAGATGTTGATTTGAATTGTCTTCATTCAGAAACCTCTGAGTAAGCAGCTATACATATATAGATTTTTATCAGTTCAGATGGATATACTAAAATATGGACATGCAGGAATGGGATTTGAGCATTGAAACTGGAAATAATCCAAATGTAATTGCATTGCTGTCCAAATTGTTATGCATAGAAATTACTTATAAAGTATGAATGGCCAAGGCCTGTATTTTAATTTTCCTAGATTAATGCAATAGTTCAGTTTATGTACAATTCATTTTAGAAGACATGCATAAAGCTTAGAAGATTCTGTGTTGCTTTTCTTTAGGAAGTATTTACCAGGCTGTTGAACTTCCAACAATGAAATGTTGGAAGGTAAATTTTAGTAGATTTATAATGAAAAAGTTTTAATTCAATATGTACAGTATATAAAAATCATGTGTTTTTTAAAATGATTATTAAGAGCAGTTTAAAGTTTCTAATTGCTACAAATCTATATCTCAGAAAGAAAAGGTCTGACCATAATCAAGAGTACAGGTAAAATCCTACAAGTTCAGGCCACAAACTAGTTTTATTGAGCACCTAATCAAAGTCTGGAATGTGAAAGAGGTTGGCACAAATTTGGCAAAATTGCCCTGGGTGAGCATTTTCTATTAAGTGATAGAGTGTGAATAGCTGAATCTGAGATGGTAGAACCAATACCAATACCTCTTTATTTTTATAGAAAGAGATTGTGCTAGATAACTTGAGAGATGCAGTAGCATATTTCTCTGGATCCAGGTATTTTAAGTGACTATTGCCCAGACCCTAACCTTCCCATTTTATGGAAAGGTGTAATTTGAGTGCTAGAATAGATGCACTGCAATCTAGATAAAACAAATTGCCTGGTTTTTTTACAATTGGGATTCAAGTCTTTGCATGACACAGAAACTATTGTAAAACTATTGAGTCCAGGAGAAGAAAGTGTATCTTTACCAGTCCTTTTAGCTTTCCCCATGGCTCAGTACTGTAAAATATATTATCCTTATGACTCGAGACCCACATACAAAAGCTGTGGGTAAGACACTGTTTACTTAGGTTGCATTATGTCCGGATTCAGGTGTAGTTGATGATGGTGATGAAGGAAAGATTCATTCAGCCATTAATGCCTTGTTGGGTGCTAAATAAGTTTCTATGTATTTACCCCAGCTATTTAATATAAATGTAAATATAAATATCTTATCCCACTACAGTTGAAATTTTGGGCTTAGACAACTTAGAACTCACTATCGTTGATTCAATCTAAGCGTAGTACCTATAATTATCTGCTACAATGTCCTACCTGTCAATGAATACTTCAGCTTCAACCACAACAATACATGAGCACACAATAGATACAAACTTCTGGTAAACCACTCTAAACTTGATTGCAGAAAATATGACTTCAGTAACAGAGTGATCAATGCCTTGAATACACTACCAAACTCTGTGGATTCTTCCCCAAACTTTAACCTTAGACTGACTACTGTCGACCTCACCCCATTCCTAAGAGGTCTTTAAGTGGTGTGCATAAGTGTACCAGCATGCTTACCGTCCTTGTCCTAATATTGCCTTTTATTCGTATTCATTTCATGAATTCATAATCATGTTTATACTTGCATCTGTAATCTAATATATGCTTGATGAAATAAATAAATAAAATAAATGCAATTCAGAGATCAGAAGACAATGGCTTTTTAAGTGTGCATTTCATATATATCTGAAATTTTCTATATCTGAAATTTTGAATAATACCTGCTTTGATGGCCATACAAAAGACCTCAAAGGTGCTTTTTTCTTCAAAAGTCAACTGGACTGTTTTTTCCTTGAGGGAGAAGAAAACATTTTGCTTCTCATCATCATCACCCTCTGATGCCATACAAAGGATATTGAGGCAAAACTGTTACAAAGGGCATTTTAATACTACATTGCAGACACCAAGTTTGATTGATTATTTTATAATATTATTATAGAGCTTACATCTATAGATCTTATAGATATGTATTTTTACTGATTTTGTGTAGAATATTATAAACTGCCAAGAATGGATTGGTGTTGCCCTCCAATTGAGTTAATATTCATAGCATGGGTACAGGAGCTACTTACATTGCTGAAAAGAAAGATTACATTGTAAGATACAGGACCTGCATTCATGAACATGAGCATGGAGGATAGGGCTGATCTCTCCAAGGAATTTAATTTAGTTGATTTTGTTGTTATTACTGTTGAAATAGCAAAAGAGAAAGGAAGAGAGAGAGATTAGATAATCTCTTATTAGATGATAACTGTATACAGTACTATAAGTATAGTAAGTACTTTTCAGTACAGTTCAAAGCAAGTACATAATTTCTTTAGTCATAGTATTGAATGACTAATGATAATCTAATAAGAGATTATTAGATGATAATCTAATAATCTCTTATTAGATTATCATTAGTCATTTAATACTATGATTAAAGAAAAATATGTACTTGCTTTGAACTATACTGAAAAGTACTTACTATAGTTATATTTTTAAGTAGCAAGCAGGACTATAATAGTTTTCTGCCAAATGAAATGTTTCTGGTGGCATGAACAGATTTCAGTCCATGAGCTGTCAGTTCTACTACCATTTGCCCATGACCAGAATAGATTACATTAGAGTAAAGTGACCAGACATCCCACTTTCAGCGGGACAGTCACATTTTTGATCATTTGTCCCGTGTCCCGCTCCGTTTGAAAAATGTCCCGCTTTTTTTCCTCCCAACCAGCCCCCTTGGGAAGAGGCTGGAGGGAGAAGATTCTGGGCTCTCCGCTGCTGCCTCTCCCTCCCTGCCCCTAACCCAGCTTCTGGAAGCTCCGGCCAGCCCGAGGGAGACATCCGGGTGCTTCTTTCCAGGCTGCCTGCAGTCCATCTGGGCACCTCAGGTTCCTTTCCTTCACCTTGGAGCTGGCAGAGCCCGCCTGAGTGTGCTTGGGGGCATCCTGAGGCAGGATCCTTCCCTCACCCCCTGTTTCCCCCCTCCCTCAGAATCCCTGTTTGGCCAAAGGAGCAGGTGGGGGAAGCTGGGGGCACCCGGGAGGAAGGAGCTTCCCACTGAAGGGCCTGGCCCAAAGGAGGGGAAGTGGGGGGGAGGAGGCCAGACCAGGCTGCCTTTGTGTCTCTCTTCCAGGAGCCAGAGTACCCATTGAGTGGGCTGGGTTCATAGGGGGGAGGCTCTTATGGAGAAAGAGGAGGGAGGGGAAAAGAGGAAGGAAGGAAGAGGAAGAAAGAGCGAGAGTGAGGGAAGGGGGGAGAGAAATAGAGAGGGAGAAAGAGAGAGAGAAAAGAGAGAGGGAGAGAAAGAAAGAGAGAAAGAGAGAGAGAGGGAGGGAGGGAGGGAGAGAAATAGAGAGGGAGAAAGAGAGAGAGAAAAGAAAGGGAGAGAAAGATAGAAAGAAAGAAAGAGAGAGAGAGAGGGGGGGGAGTGGGGGAGAGAGAGAAATAGAGAGAAAGGGAAGGAGGAAGATAGAGAAAGAGAGAGAGAAAAGATGAAAGAAGAAAGGGAGAGAGAGACAAAGATAAATAGAAAGGGAGGGAAGGAGAGAGAAAGAGGGGAGGAGGGAGAGAGAGAGAAAGAGACAGAAAAAAGGAGAGGAAGGAAGGAAGAAAGTAAGAAGGATGGAGAGAGAGAGAAATAAAGAAAGAGAATGGAAGAAAGAGAGAGGAGGGAGGGAGGGAGAGAGAAATATAGAGAGAAGGGGAGGGAGAATTACTTTTGGTTTTTCCCATGATAAACTAGATCATTTATCTTTATAATTGCTTCACTGGCTGCTAGAAGGCATTCCTTAATTATTAGGCCAGTTTCTGCTGATTAGAAAGGCAATAAAAAGGCAATAATTCAAACGATAACAACTTTACATTCTGGAGCTCCTGGGCAGAACTCCATGTTTGCTGGATGTCAGATTGATGTAAGCAGCTTTTGCTTCCGTCCAATTCCATGCGTGATACAATTAATTAATTAATTAATTAACTACACTCTAAAATACATCTCAAAATTTCTTCCCACTAACTTCTTCTGACCTTTTCTGCTGCCTTCTGAATTCTGGGTCAATCCATCTCAAATCCTGATAGCTGGAACTATCTGAAGACAAATTGGTCTGCATGCTTTCACTGGAAAGCCGGTCCCCCATCTCAACTTCCTCCTCACTAAAATTCTCTTCATCAACTAAATCAGGTAAATTGACAGGTTCCATTTCACCTTTCCCCTCTGAATCCGAGCATTCCAAAGACTGACAAGGGAGCACACACAACCCTTGCTTGTCACAGACTTGCTGTCTTAATAAATAAAAGTTTCATTTTCTTTTTTCCATATATGATTATTTTTATTTTCCATCCATTGATTTTCATCTAAAGAACACAGTTTAGTACACATGGGATTATTCTCTCTTCATATTCACAATTTAATTAAGCTCAATTTTTCTATTCTTAAAATGAACCAGGAGTGGGTTTCTCCCAGTTCGGACAAGTTTGCCTGAACTGGTAACTTGCTGGTGATGTCATGATTATGTCACTGAACTGGATCGATTGGTGGTAGACCGTGGGAGCCAACATCTTTTTAAAAAAAATTTTTAAAAAATTTTCAAAAAAGAGAACTGGCAGCGAGGTAAGTTGGAACCTACTCTTGAAATGAACTTGTTAAAGATGTCAATCATTCATGCCCTAGTATAGCAATGTCAGCTCACAATGGGCTACTCTGAAAGGGTTATAGAGGCTTGCGTCGATAGAATTGGGTATTTTTTTTAAAAAAATGTTAAGAGTCTTTGAAGTGAGAAGCTCATTTGACTTATTTTTTTGATGCTACTTGTTTGCTCACTTTCCATTTGCTGTCATTACCTCAAGTCACCATTAAATGATGTCATTTAATTATTAGGCATATACTTATAATGATTTAAGACAGCTGTTAAATAAAGCATTTAATTTAATTTAAAATGATACAGTACACATAGAATTAGAAATGACAACATTACTTTAATAAAATAGACACACGTTTTAGTTAGTTGAGGTTTTCAGAAAACATGCTTAATTTATGAAGAATTTAGAAGAATGTAAGTTATCTTACAGAGTAAAATGCCATAAATAAATGTAACCTTTATTTAAAATTTTGATACTTTATTGAACCTCCAAATGAGGTTTTGTTCTATTTTAATTGAAAGAGACATTTCTAAATTCCAGTGAAGGTGAGTTATCATTTACTTATTTATATTTTCTAGCCATCAATTTAAGTACTTAAAGACCTTTGAGCAATTGATTGAAAGTCATTGTGTCATTTAGCAGACTCCTAATGTACTATAGTTAGGTTTAAATCCAATTGAAGAGATTGTTTTCTGCCTCTTTAACAGGCATACAATGCCATTAATGTCATGACTTTAAAGATTTTTTTTATTTTCACATGTCACAAAATCTCACATTTATTCACAGACCCCTTGGCTGATTTTGCAAATTTTCACAAAAATAAGCGCATTTCTACCGTCCCCCAGCACCCAGGAGCTTTCTGCAGGAAGGGGGGAGCTTTGTGACAGCAAAAATGGCTACATTCAGTGTATAAGATGCATTAACATTTCCACCCTCTTTTTTTTGGGGGGGGGGAGGTTTGTAAGTGTGAATGACTTCTGTGATGATGCAAGATTTGTAACTTTGGGACTTTGTCATAAATACTTGGGGAAGTTATGTTGTACTCTCAAACTGTCACTAAGTGAACTATTGTAACTTGAGGATTACCTCTATTAGATTCAAAATGCCCACTTTTAACCTAGTTTTGTTATATCTCTGAATCTGGGTGTGCCCCTTTTTCTTGACAATTTCCAATTCTCCTTGCTTCATCTTTGATAGATTTCAAGATGATTCTCATCTTCCATCATTGCATCAAAGTTTATTTTATTGTGACTGTCCATTGAGGGTTTTTTTCCACACACATAATATACAATATTGTTGCCCTGTCACAAAAATGTAATTCTCCTTTTTCCAGTGTAAGGAGGAGGAGGAGGAGGAGAAGAAGAAGAAGAAGAAGAAGAAGAAGAAGAAGAAGAAGAAGAAGAAGAAGAAGAAGAAGAAGAAGAAGAAGAAAATCAGAGAGATATCTGGTAGCTTTCCCCTCTGAATCATCTAATTTTCCCTATTGTATTAGAATGACAGGAAAATGATCAAGTGATTGCAGATGAGTTGGATTGCAGAAAAAGTAGACAGGTCTCCAAAAGCTGCTTTGAGAAGAGACATGATTTATATGAAGCTGATGAAAACAATGTGTGTAATTTTAGATGAAGATAATGAAGACAGTTCAAGGCAAACTATATAATACCCAGGTCTTAAATTGAACGCAAACATAATTATTGATGCTGTGCAATGTCTTTACTATTACCTGCCATGGATATCAATAAATACTTTTATAGCTAAGTTATCTTAATTTCATGATGAATATTGATGAGTATTTCTTTGAAAAAATAACTAAAATTCTTTGTTCTACCTTCATATTGCCTGAAAAGACTTAATTCCATAATTTCTTTGAAGAAATGCCTACACAGTGCCTTTGGCATTTTGGCAACCTTGCCATTATCTACAAATGCACATTCAAAGACATTTATTTGCATTTTTCCAACATTTGTTAGCAACTTCAATCACCATCACAAAAGCATAAATGTCAGCTGAGAATTTGACAACAGCTTGTTGCCATGGGTAACTCCAACAACAATGTTCTCCCAAAAGTCAAGACATAAAATAAATCTGAGTAGCAACATTTTCATCTTTATGGCCTTGGTAAAACTGTTTGGTTTTTCACAGCCTTATCTAATTCAAACAAGGCAATGTGGAAATTCAGAAAATTTAGTGTAGTATGCATGCAACATTATATATTTCTGGGTTGATGGAATACATCTTCAAGTACTTCAAAGGTCATGTTCACCCACTTTATTGGATTTTCTAAGATGAGATTTTTAAAAAGAAAAGAAAAAGGCACTTTTAAGTCAAGCTTGACTTATAGTGATTGTATTCATGTGGTTTTCATGGCAGCATTATGGAAATCGTATGTCATAGCCTCATTCTGAATGTTTAGCAGGAGAGACGATAAACAATGCTGCTAATCAATAATAATAATAATGATAATTATTATAATGATGATGATTATAATAACAACAGCAACAATGATTATGATAATGATGAATGTGGTTTATAAACACATACATAATTCCTTAACTAAGGACACATTTTGAATGTCAAAAATATTCTTCATGTTTTGACTATTTTAATTCAGCTTAAGGAAAAGAAATGACTTAGAATTTTGTTCAAAGGTGTTGGATCTTTTATTTTCAGGTTGGAAGATTAGTCCAAGGGTGAAAATTAGCATCAACAAAGTGAGAAAAAATATTCTTCATTCTACAAAAGTCCTAACATTTTTCAGTGGCTTAGCCCATCATCATTAAAATGAGCAAACCAGCAAATTTCATTGTCTAATTATAGGACATAAAACATGTTTTGAATATACATGTTTCCTAAAGAAGAAAGAAAATAATATGAAGAGATTGAAAAACAAATACAAAAAACATAAAAAGCAAAAAGACACATAATTTCTGTAATGCTGGGCCCTTAGCAATTAGCCCCCAGTGAGTTTGGAATGAATTTCAAACACACACACACATAGTCACAGAGAAAATGAAAGCAAGTTTTATCAAGCAATCTTGAAAACACAAACACAGAGGGGAGTTAAATTATTTTCACTCAAAACAGTCCTTGAATGCAGCAGCAGTGTGCCAAAATAAAATAGCAGATAAGATGGCTGTAAATCTTCACAGCCACCCACGCCAAGAAATCCTCAAGAGTTCTTTAACTATGAAGTGTGCAAAGTTCAGTAGAAGTCCTTGAATACTACAAGCTTTCAGGAGTCTCTTTCTCAAATGGATAAACACCCACAAATCACACTTCCCAACGCCTGTAATTTATCACCAAACACATTAACATAATTACCCCTTGAACAGGTGTGCTCGCTTATCTTCTGAAACACCTGCTTCACTGCTCCCTTCTTGCCATAAGCCTGTGCACACAGGCATCCACAAGTGGGTCCTCCTCTGATTCTGATAACTCACTAATTGGAGCACTGACTGGTGGGCTGGCTGCACCCATCTCCCCATCTGATTCCTCTCCCCTGCTGTCTGTCCTTAGCTGTGAGTCAACTTCACTGTCTGATTCTGCTGACAATAAAACAGATCTCCGATAACGCGAGGATTCCCCTAAGCCAACATTCAAATTTGCCGCTGCAGGAGCTGGCCCAGAGCCAATCACAACAATTTCCATTGGGAAACATCTATTAATTACATTCGGAATAGTTGGTGAAATATTGAATTGAGCAAGACTAATAACGACATGAAAAAACAAGAAGAAGCAAAACTTAAATTGAAAGAAATAAGAGCCATAAAATATGAACAACTGCAAAACTGTGAGCTACACATACCTGAAGAATATAGTAAAAAAAGAAGAATAAACATATTACTATGGTATTAAAAATCTATTAAAAATTGTGGTAAAAGCCAAAATAAATACAGCAGTCAACCAACCAAAAGGAAAATAAAACAAATATGAAGTAAAATCAAATCAAATAGTTTGTAAAGGATAGAAGTACTCAAAATGTGAGCTAGGAGAATACAGTAAATTGATAGAAAAGGCATTGAAAACCTGCATATGTTTGAATTTACTCCCTCAGTGTGGATGTTGAAGACAAACTGCCATAATAATCTGTATGAAATCCTGATGTGGGGTAAATCATAATCTCCTCCTTCTTCCCTTTTCCTTCCTTTTTCCATTTCTTCCTCTCCTCCTCCTGCTCCTGCTCCTCTTCCTCCTTCTATCAGTAGCAATCAGTAAGAAAAAAAGGAAATAAATGATTAGATCCCATATTTTTTTTATCTCAAAAGTGATTAGAGTAATCAGAGTCCACAACCTGATGATCCAAAATTTTTCCAAATTTGTACATTTCAATTTGACAGAAGTAAAAAAAAATATTAACTAGAGATGATGATAATATTAACTGTACTAAATGAAATGAAGATATAGATTTGTTATGAATTATGAACATTAACAATTATTTTAGGTTAATATCTAACTATTCTCTGTGCAGGGATCCTAGGAGACATCTAATATTTATTTTAACCATTTGAAGGTTATGTAATTTTCTTGTCCTACGTTTTCCTCTACTTTTGATGGCAAACTTTTTGTTACCATTGGCAGAGCACGATGTCAGATGGCAGAAAACGTTTCAAACTGGCAGTAATGGTTTTTACCAACAAAAGTGACTCGTGGTTTATCTATATCATGTGCAGATGGCACATTTTAAAATTAGGATTAAGCTCTAAGCATCTGGATGTTATTTTTAGGATTCTTGGTGATTAGTCTGTATTAATGAGCTCAAAACTTGTCCGACATGCAGCTGTCATTTTTTCTCTTCTTTCTTTCTTGTCATTATATCTGCTGTCTTTGTATGCCTTGTTTAAATTTGCAGGAGTAAATTGTAGTTAAAAAAACCTCCGAAGCTGTTTATAAATATATATATATTTGCCACATATTTTGTGGATGGATTGTTAAAGTGTCATGCTTTTATGGTCATTGGCCTTACTGTGGGTGTTTTTTTTCCTCTGCATTTGATGCTATCAAACTTTTTCTTGCCTTATCACTTTATTTATTTATTTATTTTATTTATTTATTGGATTTGTATGCCGCCCCTCTCCAGAGACTCGGGGCAGCTAACAGCGACAATAAAACAGTGTACAATAGTAATTTGGTATTGATGATTAAAAATCAATTAATATAAAAACCAAACATACATACATACATACCATGCATAGAATTGTAAAGGCCTAGGGGGAAAGAGGATCTCAATTCCCCCATGCCTGGCGGCAGAGGTGGGTTTTAAGTTGTTTACGAAAGGCAAGGAGGGTGGGGGCAGTTCTAATCTCAGGGGGGAGTTGGTTCCAGAGGGCCGGGGCCGCCACAGAGAAGGCTCTTCCCCTGGGTCCCGCCATATTGTTCTTTAAAACTTCCTCACTACACTCTGAAACAGTGACAGAAGCAAAGAATCAAGCAAAGAAGTCAGTCAATAAAGTAGTTTCTCAGGATGAAGTTGTTGTTGTTGTTGTTGTTGTTGTTATTATTATTTAGATTTGTAGAAGAGGGGTGGCATATAAATTTAGCTAAAAATTCACAACTTCAAATATACCTTAAGATTCATCTA
The DNA here is from genome assembly GCF_031021105.1 of Erythrolamprus reginae. Classification (NCBI taxonomy): domain Eukaryota; kingdom Metazoa; phylum Chordata; class Lepidosauria; order Squamata; family Dipsadidae; genus Erythrolamprus; species Erythrolamprus reginae. Next base: position 31,949,346 of record NC_091956.1, on the reverse strand, counting down.
TGCTTTATATTAGTCAAATATATTTTGGATATGATGAGTACTTGGTGGTTGTTAACAGGGAATCTAAGAGCTAAGACTATTCTGGGAAATAAATAGTATATGTGTGTTGAATTATTCCTGCCTTTTTTTACTCAAGAAAATGTTTTACGGACAGGAGTGGGTTCTAACTTAGCCAGGTGCCAGTTCGCTTCCTCCTGTGATACAAAGGAATTTTTTGAAAAAGGTTTTTTTAAAAAAGCCAAAAACAAAATGGCAACCACATGCACAGTGCTGGAAACTCAGTTCTGCACATGCTCAGGAGGGAAAAAAGAGAGAGATATTATAAGGGACTCATTATTGGTGATTTGGTAAAAGATAAAACTGAAACATTATTCAAAAGTCCCGTTTTGGATTTCAACAATAGAAGTATTCATGTACCCCCAATAGATTAGACTGGACTAATATTCTAAGATACAAGGATATATTGACACTGTCATTGAAGTTAAAATCATTTCAAGAACTAGAAAAGCAAGGTATAAATCTGGATTGATCCATGTATTTACAGTTACAATCAAGGTTGGAAAAATATGTTAAAACAGAACAAAACTTTGCAAAAAACAGAATTAGATCAAATCAGAGGACATTTTGTTTAGAGCCATCTTAACAACAAATTGTTAAAAGTGTTTCTTACTACATCACAGTTCCAGTTTACCTCTGTAATGGGTATTGGTAAGAAAAAGAAAAGATTCATCTACCCAAAAATAAATCATAGTATAAAATCACATCAGCTTCCCCTTCTATACAAAAGAGTAATTGTATTGGATAGGGAATGAACACTCAAACACAAGAGCTGGATGAAAATGGGTCACTTTATTGAAATTACAGAAAGAGACCTGCAGAAGAAGCTAAATAGGGCAGAATCCCTGAACACACCATACCTGGGCAACTAATGGGCGTACCTCCTTGCTTGGTAAGGGTGAAGCATGACACACCTTCATCCAAACATGTAAGCCATGCCCAGCATGTGGGAGGGCTCACCCCCATGACCCGGAACCAGAATGGATGAGCCCCAAGCACTCCTCCTTCACACCGCTCCGTCTGGAGAGGCAGCATGAGTTGTGTGATGAAGGAGCCCATTATCTTTCAAAGGATGCCCAAGGAAGAACACACAGTTGCTACTGACACCCTTTCTGCCCCGTTTCTGCCAAATAATGATCAATTATAAAATTTATTTATTTATTTATTTACTTACTTACTTACTTACTTACTTACTTACTTACTTACTTACTTACTTACTTACTTACTTACTTGATTTTTATGCCCTTTTCCTTAGACTCAGGGTGGCTTACAACATGTTAGCAATAGCAGTTTTTAACAGAGCCAGCATATTGCCCCCACAATAGGGTCCTCATTTTACCCACCTCGGAAGGATGGAAGGCTGAGTCAACCTTGAGCCAGTGATGAGATTTGAACCGCTGACCTATAGATCTACAGTCAGCTCCAGTGGCCTGCACTCTACCTGCTGTGCCACCCCGGCTCTCTCAAAATTAGAATAAATTTCTAATCAACCTATTTACAAACCGACACCCCCCCTAACTACTTAAACATCACACCCGACCAGGATGGAGAAGGCGGAAAAACAATCTGATATAATATCACTAGATTGCAAAAAATTACTTCTCGGACCCTATGGACAACCTTTGAAAGACAGCCTGGATAGAGCGGGGGGGGGTGGTGACTGATCGAGGAGGCTAGCAGGAAGCAAAGGGGAGCGGACATGAAGAGCAGGCCCTGAAATGGGCCTGCAAACCACAACCGCTTCTCCCAGCAGCCCCTGCAAGTCAATTACAGCTCGTGGGAACTCTTGTGCTGTGTGTGAGAGTGATCAGGTGGGAGGTGCAAATGTCGGCCTGGCGATGATTTTGCCATTCTTTTGACATGTGCTGCCAATTACAGCTCATGGGCGCTCTCATGCTGTGCGCATGAGCGACCAGCTTGGAGACTGTTTTCATCCCTCCCCACCACCACAAATGTCAGCCCAGCGATGATTTTGCCCGACATTTTAATAACAAACAACAGTTAGGTTCAAATTGGAAATGGAAGTGAAATAAAGGAAACAAAATCCAGGTGAAAGTAGTGAAAGAACTTGTCACTTATTGCTTAAAAGAACATATTTTACAGTCATTAATACCTATAAAGGAAATCTGCCCAAGCACAATATTCTGCAGTGATACTGGGAACAAATCCCCCAAAACAGCAGCATTGGGTACCAGATTTAATAAATTCTAACCATATAACATTCCAGTGTGTGCAGGAAAGGGAGAAGAGAGATGGTAAAGATGGGGGAATTGATCAGCTTCAGTATCCCACAGAAAAGAAATAATGATTTTAAATTCTTTCCACACTTTTTCTGTTTAGTTTTTTAGCTGTAGGGATGGATCATTTACTTGGGCTAATTTGTTTCTATTTCTTGTGTGTGAGTTCCAAAGCTGTGTTACTGTTTAAAAATCTTTCATCAATATGAAGACTAGTTAGAGAGTCTGCAGGATACCAAGATGTATATGACTGATAATAATCTGGAAAATAACCTTTGTTTTTGTTTTGTGCTGGTGAATATGCAATATAATTAATTTCTTTAACAGGGTTATGGTTAGGGTTATTGTTAGTTGCAAAGTCATGTTCAATTCATTGCAACCCCATGGACACATCTCTCAATCTTTCTATGACTGATATGTTTGTGGAAAAATATAAACTGACTACATTCTGTAAGTATGGAAAAGTTTAAACTCAGAATGGGTAGAAAGTACATTTCACTTTTAAAACATTTAACAGGAACAACATGGAGAATAAGTGGGACAAATTGCAGGATGATGATGGATGAAGTTCTAAAAATAAAATTGGCTCCTAAGTAAGATATACATGTACGTTTCCTTTAATATCTTTTTTCTTTCTATATAAAGTAATGTTGCTTTCACAGTCTCAAATATTGGGGGGTTTTGTTTTTTGTTTTTGCTTTGACAGCTCTTCGTCTTTACTATTTGGAAGTAAATTTGATACATTGTTATATTTTTCTGCTGTACAAACACCATTTCAGATTCTTTCGGATGAAACACTCCAATATCCTGTAGCTGTCAAAGCAGTTTTTCTAGAAACCGATAAGAAAACAACTAAGCACACAGTGTTATATTTTTATTTTTAAGTACAGGAAATACACATAGATACATTTGCCATAGATTTGACACCTGTCAAGAAGGATAAATAATAATTAAAATATTATTTGTTTGCCCTTTACACTTGTCTTTGTCTAATAGAAAATCAACACATAATAGCTTGTTTCATTACTTAATAGTAGGTTTCATTATTTTTTATCAAGAATGAAAGATATATTTTAAAATGCCTTATTTTTGAGGTTTTAAAAAAAGTTACCCAGGAATGACATTTCTAAATGTCTTTGTTCTGTATTGTTTAAAAGGAAATGTGTATAAAATAATTTTGCTTGCTAGTTTCATGTTCGATAACAACACTATTCACTGAATTCTGACATTTTGCCAGGCTGCCACATTCACTAGTTTCATAAAATCTGCGATTGATAAGCTATTATCCAGGACCAGCTTTGAAACTAAGGCTGAATTTATGGAGTTTAGAGGGCACCAATGCCACTCTTCCTTCTAAATCATTCAAAAAATGCAAACATTTTCACCATTGGTAGGTGGAACCATCTGTTAATGCATTATGTACAAGAGAGGGGTTTCAGCAGGTTTTGACTAGTTCTGGAGAGCCAGTAGCAGAAATTTTGAGTACTTTAGAGAACGGGTACTGGAAATTTTGAGTGGTTCAGAGAACTGGCAGCCAAAATTTTGAGTAGTTCGGTGAACCAGTAAATACCGGTACTATGTCTGATTGTCCCACCCCCATCTATTCACTGCTTTCAAGTCCCAGCTGATCAGGAAAAGTTGGGATTTCGCAATAATCTTCCCCAGGAGTGGAGAAGGAATGGAGATCCTTTCCCTGACATGCCTACCAAGCCAACCCATGTCCTTCAAGCCATGCGACACCCACCAAGCCATGCCCACAGAACCAGTATTAAAAAAAATTGAATCCCACCACTGCTATGTACCCTAAGGTGGTACTGCCATTATGGATATGGCTACCATTAACCATTATAATAAACCATTCATTCCAAATAAAGAATCATTTGTTTGTTTGTACCCCATCTTTCTTATCTTTACAAACAAACCAAGATGGTGAACATATATAACACATCTTCCACCTCCTATTTTCCCCACAACAACAACCTTATGAGGTAGGTTGGCCTGAGAGGGAATGACTGGTTCAAAGTCACTTAAGTAGCCTTCATGGCTAAGGCAGCACTAGAACTCACAATCTCCTGCTTTTTTCCCCCCTCATGTAGAAAGTTGAAACTTCTCTATCTGTACATAAAGATTTCACCTAAAATCAGAATCGTGGTTTTTTTGTAACACTGTTTTGTAAAGTCAAAATTTCACACAATGTTCCTAGGTAAGTTAATATATAATTTAACTCTGAAATTTCATTCAAAAATGTATACACATTTTCTTTCTCAATGCTTTTCTTTTTTCTTTTTTTGCCAAAAAGTATTCATGGCATTAAGTGTTTGCTCTTTAACACTGAGATAAGCCTGAAAGGTACTATTTCCCACAAGGCTTCAAAACCTGTCTCACATTAAATCCCTACCCAGTTACCTGATTTATGTCATTTCTGGTTCAGGTGTTCCTAATTGAAGGAAATCAAACTTGCTGAAAAAAAGACTTTGCTTTGTAACATGAAGGTCGAACAAATTAAGCAGAAAATCTCAAGAAAAGGGAAAAATACAACTACTCTATTCTTTAAAATCAGGCAATAATTCTTGGGTATTTATGTCTGTGTATCAAGTACTCTGCTCTACCAACAACTGGAAAGCAACATAATTGATTTAGTGCATAAGATTATTTTAATTCAGAAAGAAAAACAGTTATTTTTGTTCACAGTCTCTATTGTAAATCAGTAGATATAGGAACACACAAGAAAAACAAATGAAACATTCAGCATAATTTAGCTGTATATCTTCAGTTAACTTGGTTAATCTGTCAAGATGTGGAGATGAAAACCACCTATTCAATACCATGTGCTGTGAATTATTCCATCTTCTATGACAGAATACCAGGTTGAAAGTTCTGTGGATCTACATCAGAAAAAAAGGACCAGCTAAATCAGTCCACCATTTGATTTTTATAGTGCAGAAATATTGTGCAAAATGAAGTTTGCAGAAAGATTTTTAAAAATCACCCAATTTGCATTTTGACCTTCTACTAGCAAAATTAACTATATTACCAACAAAAGTGAACTTATCTTATAATAACTGGAGACCCTATACCAGTGATGGTGAACCTTTTTTTCCTTGGGTGCCAAAAAAGCATGCATGCACGCTATCGAGGCTGTCCTATTGGTTGAATGTTCTCATTGTCACAAATTTTGTAGATTAAGTTTCTCCTTGATCAGTTTCTATATACCATTCATTGACTGATCTTCTGCTGCTTTGAAAAATAGGTTGCCCTTCTCTTCTCTGTGACAGCCCCTCAAATATTGGAACACTGCTATCATCTCACTCCTGGTCTTTCTCTTCATTAGGCTAGCCATGCTCAGTTCTCGTAATTGTTCTTTGTGTCTTAACTTCCAGATCCCTAATAAACTTTGTTGCTCTTCTCTGCACTCTTTGTAGAGTCTCAAAATTTTTATTGTATGATGACCAAAACTAGATGTAGTATTCTAGTTGTAGCCTTACTAAGGGTTTATAGAGTGGCACTAGTACTTCATCTGATCTTGAATCAATGCCTCTTTAATGCAATTTAGGATTACATTGTTGTTTTTGGCTGCTGTTGAACACTGCTGGATCATATAATTAATTGTCCACTGGGTCTACAAGATCCCTCTCACAGTCACTGTTCTGCCCTAGCTACAGACAACCAAGAATGCAGCACACACTAAGTTGATTCAAAGATTTGTTTACTCAATTGACAACTACTAATAAGCTTGCTTAGTAGTTGCCGCACACAAACACAAATTAAACCCATCTTTTCTGAAAAACCAGATGTTAATTGAACTGCAATAACAGCTAGCATAAGTCTATGAACTCATAAATTAAGTTTAAGCAAATAGTCTTGGACATATCAAGAAGATTACAAGGGTTTGCAAAATGCCTAGAAGCAGTCCGCAGGAAGAATGCACTGCCTGGAACTCATTACCTGACTCTGTTGTTGCTTCCCCCAATCCCAAAATCTTCAACCTTACATTATCTACAATTGACCTCTCCCCTTTTCTAAGAGGTTTGTAAGGGGCATGCATAAGTGCACTTTTGTGCCTAATGTCCCTGTCCTACTGTCTTATTATCCTTTCTATTACCACGTTCTACTTATGTTATGTTATGTTATGTTATGTTATGTTATGTTATGTTATGTTAATATGTACTATAATACTATACTTGTTTGACAAATAAATAAATAAAATACCAAAACAGGGGGGGGGGGGCGCTAAAAAATGTTTGGACAAAAAAAATCTCTCTTCCTCCCTTTCGCTCTATTTCTCTCTCTTCCTTCCTTGCTCTTTCTTTCCCACTCTCTCTCCATCCCTCTTTGTTTCTCCCTTCCTTCCTCTCTTTTTTGCTATCTTTCTCTTCCTCCTTCTCTCCCTCTATGTCTTTCCCTCACCCTCCTTCCCCCCTCTTTCTCTCTCTCTCTTGCTTTCTCTCTCTCTCTTGCTGTCTTTCTCTCTCTTTCTCTCCCCCCCTCTCTCCCTCTCTCTTTCTCCCTCTCTCTTTCTTGCTATCTCTCTCTTTCTTGCTATCTCTCTCTTTCTCTCTCCCTCTCTTTCTCTCTCTTGCTATCTCTTTCTCTCTCTTGCTATCTCTCTCTTTCTTTCTCTCTTTTTTGCTTTCTCTCTCTTTCTCTCTCCCCCTCTCTCCCTCTCTCTTTCTCTCTCTCCCTCTCTCCCTCTCTTGCTATCTCTTTCTCTCTTTTGCTATCTCTCTCTTTCTCTCTCTCTTTCTCATACACCAAGCTGCAGCAGCGGCATTGGGCAGTAGCCGTGGGTCGGCAGCAGGGTGGTCATCTATGAGGCGGAGCTCTGGAACGGAGGCACCGATGGCGGTGGCTGGACATGTTGCTAGATACCGTACATGCTGGCACTGTGCTGGGCATGGGCGTGGGGCTGGAGCCTCTGTCCCGGCCCAGCCAGCAGGCAAGTGCCAGCCACGCAATGCCAGCATGTACAGCGTAAAGCAACATGTCCAGCTGCCACTATCAGTGCCTCTGTCCTGGAGTTCTGGCTCGCAGCCGACCACCCTGCCACCGCCCAGCGACTACTGCCTGGTGCCGCTGCTGCCACCGCCCTCCCGCTACCACCGCCCTCCCACTACCGCCACCCTCCCGCTGCCGCCGCCCTCCCACCAGGCCCCAAATCTCACCTGCTGCTGCCGCCAGGGAAGCTCTAGCGGGGCGGGGCGCTGCAGCTGCCAGAAAACTTGGAAGGTGCAAAGAAGGAAGCTCAGCTTCCGGTCTCACAACTTTTTGCTCTTTGCACTCTCAGCAAAAAGTTGCGAGACCAGAAGCTGAGCTTCTTTCTTTGCTGCACACCTGACCATGTCTTGTGGCACACTAGTGTGCTGTGGCACACTGGTTGGGAAACACTGGTATACTTTATTCAATGCCCTGCTGAAGTCTAAGTATATTGAAGTATATCTCTGTTGTAAAATAAACCAGAACATCACACAATTGATAGATTTCTTCTTCAACCAGTTACAGAGAATTAGCTTCATTACAGCAAGTTCAGAGCAGGGACCTTACAGATCAAAGACAGACTTAGCAGAGACCTCATGAAGACTGGAACCACACTCAGCGTTAAGCTTATAGTTTCACCAGCACAGACTCAGTAGCAGTTAACTCCCATTGGCTGACTGAATTACTATGCTAATTTATTGGCTGACCATGTTACCACTTTCTCTTCCAGCTCATGAATATCTGCACAGCATTTTGCTGATCTTCTAAGTTAGTCACTATGTTGAAGAATGATTGGTAACATGATCTGTTTTTAAACAAACCCATGCTGGCTGCCAAAAAATTTACTGCCATATTGTGGATATGGCTTATTTTGTGGGTGTGACTTGATGTCATATGACTGGATAGGAATGGGTATGGGTATGGGTGAGTGTGGCTTGATGGTCATGTGATTGGATAGGAGTGGCTTGCCGGCCATCTGGCCAGGTGAGAGTGGCTTGACAATCATGTGACTGGGGGTGGCTTAAAGGTCATGTGACCAGGTGTGAGTGGCTTACTGACCAAGATAAGTTTTCAAATAGGTGCTTGACATATTTTTCAGTTTATTTATTTATTTATTTATTTATTTATTTATTATTTACTTATTAGATTTGTATGACGCCCCCTCCGAAGACTCGGGGCGGCTCAAAACAATTATAAAAACAATATTATAGTGGCACAAATCTAATATTAAAAGAAACCCTATCATATTAAAACCAAACAACACATACATACCAAACATAAATTATAAGGAGCCTGGGGGAAAGATGTCTCAAATTCCCCATTAAGTCACATTATTTGAATAGCCACCAAAAGGACAAAGGGTACACAGTATTATTTATTGAGAAGCACAGTAACATTTTAAGGTTTTGTACTGAACCCACAAGGTTCAGTATAAAAACAGATAAGGCCATTAGCTCAATTTTCTTTAATTGGTATAAAAGTTCAGTTCTAGATAATTATTAAAATGATTAAAGCATTTATGGATAAAAACATACTATTTAATTATTTCCTATTTTAAAAGTAATTAAGGATCATACTAAGGTACTCGAGAAGGAAGAACAATAAAAAACTATTATTCAATAAATAGTGCCTAAACCTACTACCGCCACTGCGTCCCCTGCCCCATGAGGGCAGCAGACTATTGCAGGTTATAACTAATTATAACTTCATTTGTTTCTAGATATTTGCAGACATTTTTAAAATTATCTTTTCCAGTATCTTCCTAGGTATTGATATTAGGTTGATTGATCCGTTTCCTGGACTTGATTAGGATCCTTCTTTTTGAAGATGGAACCATATCAGTTATTTTCCAATTCTCAGGTAGTTGCCCAGTGGTCCAGGACTTTTGAAAGATATAGTACAATTGTTCTAAGATAATCTCTTACCATTTATTTTCTTATTTTAGTTTATATTTCTAGTCTGTCTTTTACAGATATGGTTTTTGGTAGGTTGGGCTATACTCCCCCCCCCCCGACATGAACACTGATGCTAGGAATGAGTTAAGCAGCTTTGCTTTCTCTCTACTGTGTGTTACTTCCTTGCCATCTTCTCTCTTTCGTGAACTATTTCCTTTTCTTTTTTATTGTTATTTATGATTATATTTTCCAGAATTTCCCAAGCTTCTTGGGTCATTTTCCCCTTTGGGATTTTCATCCAAGGAACCTTTCCCAAGGTCTCTCTGTTTAAGCCTACTTAGCATTTATAAAATTAATGACCTTTTTATTGCTTTTTTGGGGGAAAAACACCGTTTAATTTTTTTCACAGAATGACTTTCCAATCAACTTTCATATTTGTAAGTTCTTATAGGAAGATACCATAATCAGTAGTTCTGAATTTTAATTTCATCTAATAAGATTTAGATCGATGATCTCAGAACTCACTGTTCTTACTGTTCATTGCAGATTCACAAATTAAGAATGGCTAATTAATTATAAATCATTTATGGAAAATAATTTAGGATGAGTCCAATTAAGACAATTGCTATGCATTTTGTGAAAGATGAGCTATTTCTCCATTAATAATAGCTTCTTTGGTGTGGGCTGGAAGATACAATGATGAAAAATGACATGTATTCTGATATTATGACACAAATCCTCCCCTTTGTTCTTGCATGCCAAAGTTAAGCACAAGTTCATAAATCACATTGCAATATATGCTTTTTCACTCTTCCCTGCAGACTCCTATGAGTAACGTTGGACTTATACAGTGTTCATCTTTCCTTTAAAAAAACCAACTTCATTAAGTTTCAAAGAAAGGTTAAATACAAATTAACAAAAAGGGATAAAATTGAAAGGGGGAGAGGGGATCAAAGAGGAGGTGCTAAAAAGTGGCAAGATAAAAGAAAGGAAAAAATAGCAAAAAGAAAGAAAGAATTACCTCTAAGTTTTCTCATTACAGATACAAAATACCATATTTTTCAGATTATAGGATCCTCCAGACTATACGACTCACCTAGCTTTTGGGGAGGGGAAAAATCTGCCTCTGTCTCTCAGCAATTTGCCTCCTTGCAGCAAACAGCATGCTCAGCTTCAGCAGAGCCTGATTTAGCATGAGCAGCGGATTGGTGGTTGGATCTGCCTCCTAGGAATAGTTGTTCCAGGCTGTGTGGATTCCCACCGCTCATTGCTGCTGCCACCTGTTGCTACTGCCACCTATCACCACCTCCAAGCAGCCCATTTCAGCCTCTGTGTATCCCATTTTCAGCCTCTGCATGCCCCATTTTTGGCCCATTCTAGGTGGCACCATTGCATGGAAGGAGCCAAAAATGAGGCGTGCAGAGGCTGAAAACAGACACACAGAAGCCAAAATGAGGCGGTGATGGGCAACAACATTGATGAACGTCGATGTTGTCGATGGGCAGTGGCAATCTCCAGCTATTCATGTTAAATTAGGCTGCGCTGAAGCTGACCAGGCTGTTTGCTGTTTGTTTCAAGGAGGCAAATTGCTGTGAGACAGGGGCTGAAGGGTGGAGGACAGCGGATGGGTGAGGTTTCGGTAACAGTCGCTGTATAAGATGCACAGACATTTGCACTTTTTTGGGGGGGAGTGTGTCTTATACACCAAAAAAATATGGCATATAATAGAACCATCTCTTTCTCTAAATGCAAATAAAAACTTCATATAAACAATATAGAATTTAAACAATCCAAATAAAACCTCTAAAACTATGTAAAAGGTAATCACTTATTCTACATTTCTGCATACATCTTAAAAATATACTATATACATTATTTCTATAATCATAATAGATATAATAATCAAATCCTATTTTTTCATTCAATCTATAACATATTCATCCTCTGATTTATTTTCAATTAAAATAAAATAATTTCAATATTTTTTAATATATTTGCAATAATTATTAGTCTTTATTAGTAGATAAATCCATTTCAAAATCTGTTTTTTTATCTGCAAAAACATATTTTTTTCATCTAATTTAGATCTTTGCACTAATTGTGCATAACAAACCATCGACAAATTTAGCTTTTCTTTTTCAACTTTTTCCTTGCTTTTAATTTAAGTTCTCTTTTAATAAAAATCAATAAATCAGTATAAGTCAAACAAGTCTGTGTAGCCATCATTTCTCTTCTAAAAAAAATTCCTGGGGCAACACCATAAGTTTTCATTTTACCTAAAGAGTTTTAATGTTTATAATTCAAGTGTATATTTTTTGATTTTTAAAAAATGGACTATTCTTTCATATCTTATTCAAATCATTGTTGTCTAATCACTTTGTCCCTTTTAATTTTTAGGTTGTGTAGTATATTTTGGAACGTGCCTTTTCACTCAAAACCCTGACTAGGATTTTTGTGGTATCTACCACATTGAAGATATAGGATGTTACTTAGAAGCCTGGAATTTATTTATTTTTTCTTTTGAATGTGTAAGTCATATGATCTTTCTTGAACAATTTGATAGGAATTTTGATTCCAGGGGAGCTATCTAGAGACCTTAAAACCTATTCAGATGTCCATCTATCTAAATAATTGTTTTCCATGGTCATATATGACCTTTCACATATCATCCTAATGTATCAAGAGAAGGCTTACATTGAAAAGCAACCACAACGTCCATTATTTTGTATAGTATTATGAACAAAGATTTAATTTATTACCTTTGTTTCAAGACTTCATTTTCTTCCTTCAATATTTTTATTAATTTTGAAGAGAGAACAACAGGATTGGTATGTGATTTTCTGTGGTGACTGGTCATTCTGCACAATATTAAGAATAAAAAGAAGTAGAAAAGCTTAGCACCAAGAAAGCCTCAAGGAAAAAAATAAAGCAGCTACTGGATGAGTTTCAAATTAGGCCAGTTGGATGCTTCATAGACCAAGCAGGTATCTAGTATCTAAAAATTGCCCCTTCAGGCAGCATATCAGATCACTGATGTGTGCAATCTATATTCCCGTAACACATTGATGCTTCAAAGTGGAACTAAGAAAAAAGTTATTATAAAGGAAGAAAGAAAGAAAATAAAATTAATTTGCGAACTGTACAATATTGAATAATGCCCCACTACGATAAGAAACATAAATTAAAATAAACAATTAATATGCATCATACAATATGTCTTTATAATGAATCACAGTTCTAATATTTTAATATTTTATTTTTTCTTATGTTAAGAGAAACCAAAACTTCAGACACAGTTCAAAACCCATGTGCAAAAGTACATGCCATAATAGTTTCCATGTTAAATTCAGTATCAGGTTTATTTTTAAATACATATTTTTAACATGGATACATTCTCCATTTTTCTAAAAAGAAAATTACCCCTATATCTACTTTCCAATAAGAAGCATAAAATAACAAAGCAGCTCTTTTCATACACAGAACCCCTCTCCATGCTTTACAGAAATATGACGTTTAGTAACACTTAGCAGGAAAGAAAAATAAGTATATAAAATTTGATTTATTCTACAACAAATCATCTTGCCTAATATATAAAAGAATCATATCTGTAAAATATTAATTACATATTTTGGATATCAACATTGGTATATTATGTTAAACATACAAGGGGGGAAATCTTGTATCATTTTTTTCTAAGCATGCTATTTACAGTAAATTTAATATTTATCTTCTGTTGATATTGCCATTGTTGCATATCTTTTTAATCATGTAAACTTTGACTTGTTAATTTTTCTTAATTACATTTCAATAACTACTTGAAAATAAGACCCAGCAGGTGTTCAGAATTTGTATTAAAAGCTTTTTAATATTGGTTAGGTCTCTGAGTTGTTGTTCTGTTGTTCTAATTCCTTTTGAACTATAATGCTTATTTGAAGATAAATGAGATATTTCTGACAATTCTTCCAAAATATGTTTAAAAGAAATAATGCATTCTACACACACACACACACACACACACACACACACACACACATTAATCTTTCTTATTTCAGCTTATTTTACATTTTATGGAACTCCTTCAGTGAAATATCTACCAATCATCCTTCCATTTGTAAGAGTCCCCTAACCCAGTAAGCATATGAAAATCCCATTTTAGCATTTCTTTGCTGAAAACAGAAAAATATAGTAAATAATAAGTATTTTAATTTTTAATATTTCAGTCTACATAGAATATTATTTCTCCAATGTTTTTCTAGATTTAGCTTCATGAAATTTTTTAGTACTGAAGCAACATTACAATAGGACATATTAATGACCACACAGAAGATTTGTCTTTCCTTTACACTTTATAATGTAGTGTTTTCTGATTTTATATTCAGTGTTTGCATATATTATCTCCTTTATTATCTTATTTCCTTATATCTTTTAAAAATTAGAATATGCTGAATGGAAATTCTCTCTCTCTCTCTCTCTCTTTGTGTGTGTGTGTGTGTGTGTGTTTGTGCAATGTTTAGTTTTGTAGGAAGATCTGTCAAAGGAACTTGAGTGTTTAAAGCATCTTTCTATCAAGTCAATGACAAAATTGGATGTAGGGGTATTATTTTCTATAACAAAAATCTGACAGGAAAATAATACTGTTTGAAAGCAGACATTTGTAATACCCGATATTAATATATAAAATATAGCATAGATTCTTTGACTCTCACCTTCTTTCTCCTTTTTTATCACATAACTCTACAAAATTAAACTACAGTATGGCAAAATGATAGAGTCTGATGAAGTATGCCAAGCCAACACAGTTCTAGGCTGCATTAACAGAGGGATAGAATCAAGGTCATGTGAAGTGTTAATACCACTATATAATGCTTTGGTAAGGCCACATGTGAAATACTGCATTCAGTTTTGATCACCACGATGTAAAAAGGATGTTGAAACTCTAGAAAGAGCACATAGAATAGCAACAAAGATGATTAGGGGACTGGAGGCTAAAACATAGGAAGAAAAGTTGCGGGAACTGGGTAATGAAAAGAAGGACTAGAGGAGACATGATAGCAATGTTCCAATATCTCAGGGGTTGCCACAAAGAAGAGGGAGTTAGGCTATTCTCCAAAGCACCTGAGGATAGGACAAGAAGCAATGGGTAGAAACTAATCAAGGAGAGAAGCAACTTAGAACTAAGGAGAAAATTCCTGCTAGATAGAATAGAATAGAATAGAATAGAATAGAATAGAATAGAATTCTTTCTTGGCCAAGTGTGATTGGACACACAAGGAATTTGTCTTGGTGCATGTGCTCTCAGTGTACATAAAAGAAAATGTAGATTTCTCAAGAATCATGTGGTACAACACTTAATGATTGTCATAGGGGTCATATAAGCAATGAAGAAACAATCAATACTAATTAAAAAAAATCTTAGGATGCAAGCAACAAGTTACACTCATACAGTCCTAAGTGGGAGGAAAAGGGTGATAGGAATGATGAGAAAAAACTCGTAGAAATAGAAGTGTATAATATATTTTTAATGTAATCTAGCATTTTTGAATGATCTTTCCATTATGAAAGCATCATTTGTTTAGTTTTAAACTGAGCACTGTGGGGTTCCACAAGGCTGAAGACTCCCACTATCCTCTTCAATATCCGCAGGAAGCCATGGGTGGAGTTGTCAGATGATATGGGATCATGTATCACCATATGCTGACAATGCCCAAATTGTATATCTTGGCTATGACAGAAGGTAAAGGTAGATCAGCAGTCTTATCATTGCCAAGTAGAAATGCTACAGGAGCTGATGAATATCCACTGAAACATGTCAAGCAGCAAAAGAGGAATCAGCAAAGTTTCTAACTACTGTATTTTTCGGTGTATAAGATGCACCGGTGTATAAGACGTATCTAGATTTTAGAGGAGGAAAACAAGGAAAAAAGTATTCTGAACCAAATGATGTAGTATTATATTGTTTAATAAAATACCAGTGTAACAGAACCATGTATACTTTTTAAAACAATGCACACTTTTTAAAACTATGTACACTTTTTACAAACTTTAAACTTGACAGCTTCAAGATTTGTGGACTTCAACTCTCAGAATTCTTCCTTCAGTCAGCTCAGAAATGGGAGTTGAAGTCCACAAGCCTTAAACTTGCCAGGTTTGAAGACCCTTGCACCCCTAACAAGTCTTGACAGCTTCAAGACTTGTGGACTTCAACTCCTAGAATTCTTCCTTCAGTCAGCTCAGAAATGGGAGTTGAAGTCCAAAAGCCAGGTATGAAGATTCTTGCACCCCTAACTTAGGAGTCTTCAAACTTGATTGCTTCAAGACTTGTGGACTTCAACTCCCAGAATTCCTCTGCTGCTGGGATCCATCTCCGAGAGAGACTTGCCGCATTGTCAGATCACAATTGCCTGGCTCTGTGTCTCCGAAGGGCCAAGGAGTTCATCTTCATCCTCTTCTCCCGGCTCCAGCCACAAACCTGACTATGGTGCTTCTCTGTTGCCCACCACTCTGCACACCTTTCACCCCAAAGGACCCTCAATTTCTTCCCCCTCCACCACCTCTGTTTCCCATTCTTGCCTGCCGCAGGTACCCTGTTCTCCTTCCCCCCGCCACACACACACTTTCCTTCCCTGCCATCCCCACCTGATGTGGGTCTCCAAAGCCCACATTTTTTACATGAGGGAGCACTCTAATTGAGGGGAAAGGGGAGGAGAGGGAAGTGGATGAGCTGGGGTGACTCTCAGGACTCGGGTCCAA
The DNA here is from genome assembly GCF_031021105.1 of Erythrolamprus reginae. Lineage (NCBI taxonomy): Eukaryota > Metazoa > Chordata > Lepidosauria > Squamata > Dipsadidae > Erythrolamprus > Erythrolamprus reginae. The sequence continues at coordinate 31,933,433 of NC_091956.1, read as the reverse complement.
AGAGACTTCAGCCCAGGAAAGGAGGTCTCTGTAAACCAACTTCTGTAGCAACCATAAATGCCACTGCTGCTTCCTCCTCTGTAAGCCAACTTATTGTTTTGTTCCAAAAAGGGGAGAATGGGAGGCTGCTGCTTTGCCACCGCCTCTGCATCCTTCCTCCTCAGCTGCCCCTCTTCGGATGGGACCAAAACCCAGGCAGCTGAGGAGGAAGGATGAAGCAGGTCTGACGAGAATGCAGCGCTGCCTGCTTGCCTCAGCCTCCATTAGAAGCAGCAATGGCAGTGAAAGCAGCAGCCTCCCATCCTCCCCATGTTGGAATGAAACATTTACAGAGGAGGAAGAGCCGAGTTGGTTTAAAGAAGAGGAAGCAAGATGAACCTACCAAGGAAGAGAGGTGCCCATGTGATGGAAGACAGAAGCTTGGGTTTCCCTCCATGCCATTAAACGTGGGGCGTAGTCCCCTAGTCTGGCGGGGGCGATCAGTAGCAGCATCAGCAGCATTCCCATAGTCTGGCAATAGTGGCTTTTCATGCAGTTTGGTAGCAACGGCCGGTGACAGCTGCCAAACCAAGTGAAAATCCACCACCGCAGGACTAGGGAAAAGCTGCCACCACCATCACTAACACCTACCCAATAGCATTCGTTGTATAAGATGCATCCAGGTTTTGGTGCACTTTTTTGAAGTAAAAAGGTGCATCTTATATACCAAAAAATACAGTAAGTTATTTGCCCTCAAATCTGAAATAACATAATGGCCAACAGATTGGAAGAGGCTAATATAAATTTCAATATCAAAATATGAAAAATTAATAGAGTGTAAGAATGCAAGGTTTTGGTTATGCTTAGAATAATCCCCCTGTATTTTATATACCAGTACACACATAGCTTAAGATATATCAGTAACATAGATATACATACATTTTTAATCAGTCAATCATAGATCAGTATCTTATTTTGTACCATCCATTAGTCTGTCTCTTGCACTCCCCTCCCTATGCCTAGGTAGTCGTTGGCGGAAATACTCTTCTCTCCCCTGCATTCTTCTGACTCGCATATATAATATGGGGTCCACAATATCCTCCTCCTCATCTGACTCCAACATTGCCACAGCTAGGGTGTCTGCAGCCTCTGGAAGGTGCCCAGGCCCTTATTCTCCCTCACTCTCACTCTCGGATTCCTCTGATAAACACACTGGCCTATGATACCCAGATGGACCTTGTTCATTCTCCTCAAAGCCTGTGACCAAAAGAGGTGGATGTGAGCCAATCAAAACAAGAATAACATGATCAGCCAAGAAAAAAACAAATGCATCATCAAACAAATGAAGCCTTCTCACTTAAGCCATAAATTATTATACTCTGGGCATGTGAAGATCTAGCTCTCTATAAAAGGTTGTAATGCTGAAAATAGCAGAAGGAAAGAAAAGGGGATGACCAGTCTGAAAGTGTATATGTTCAGTTATAATTGCAACTGATTCACTGTTGAGAGATGTAAAGAAACAGGTTATATAACCAGATTATCATGCAGGAAAAAAAATCCATTTATGTGGTTGCTAAGTCTTAACAGTGGCTTGATGGCACATGGTCGACTAATACATTGTCTTTTGTGTTGTAAAGAGATGCTGTCACAGTCCTGTCATGGTGGCTCAAGGTCACTGTGTGTCTGGATTGGAAGGAACAGGTTTAGGCTTAGCTCCTACAAGGTAGTAAGTTAAATGGACTGACCATTTCTGGATATTTTGTAACTTTTATCCTGAATTGGATTCCATTTCTCCAGAGGAAACTGATACAAATAAGAGGGTCCATCTAGACTCAAACCTTTTCAGTCAAGAAACTGTGAACAATCCCAAGCATGTGATCGAGAGGCGGAGGATGGGAGGAGAGAGTGCGCACCGGAAAGAGAAGGGCGAGAGGGGTGAGAGAAGAACAATGCCCGGGACTGCCCTATCCTCATTGCACGGACCCGAGACACCGAGGAGCTGCATGGTGGGAGCACCTGGTGCCGGAGGGCCTGTGAAAGAGCAAACCAAGGAGAGGAAGGAGAGGAAGGAGGAGATCGAGACTAAGATTGAGGGTCGCACTACTGAGACTACATGGAGCTCGTACTAAGATCATATAATACTGCAGAGGAACTGGAGACTTGGAAATACTGCAAGAGTAGAGGAATAAAGGTGAATGTGGACCCAGAGAAAAGACCTGAGAGTGCCAGCCAGTGGCAGTTGCCGGTACCAAAGACCCTGGGGGACATTATGCCAGGACTTCTCCCTGAACACTGAATTTCTTTTCTAGAACTTACCTTTTAGAACTGGTGCTGTATTGCTGATTTGGTGGACAAATGATCTTAATTATTTCCTATATTTTAGCACTTTATAATTTTAACAATTTTTAGTAATTAATATGTTATTCTATTAAGATCTTAGAGAGTAACCTAGAGTAATTGGTATTTTAGTATTAGAGTAATTTGATGTTTAATATTAATTATTAATGGGATTGTATATGGAGATTTTAGTAATTAACATTTTAGCTAATTTATTGGGGAGGGTTTTTAATGATGGGTGCGAAGGCATGTATGCCTTTTCTGGGATGGGTGCGAAGGCATGTATGGTATGAATGATTGGGGTGGATGGGATGTTATGTATGAGGCAAATGGAAATAGTATGAATGAGAATAGTGCACCTGGCGATGGAGAGACAGGAGGGATGGGGGTATCTATCTCTGGGGTGGTGGAGGGCCAGAATGTCCCGGTCTTGCTGGGGAGAGGTAGATATGGCCGGAGTCAGGGGGCTAGCCGTTCTGGAGGAAGAAGGGATCGCTGCTTAAAAGCGACCCCCTGTTCCGGTCCTGTGAGCTCAACCTGGGGTACTGGTGACGAGTGTAATCCGGGCCCTGGGCTCAAGCTGCTGCTACTCAATGCCAGATCGGTCACAAACAAAGCTCTCCTCATCCAGGATTTGATCCTGGATGAGGAGCCGATCTGGCATGTGTGACTGAAACCTGGCTGGGCCCAGAGGGAGGAGTTCCTCTCTCGGAAATATGCCCAGCTGGGTTTCAGGTATGGTATCAGCCTCGACCCCAGGGAGGGAGGAGTGGCTATTGTAGCCAAGGAGAACCCTCCTTTTCTTTCGTAAATTACTCAAGACCCACCTATATCGCCAGGCATGGGGGAACTGAGACACCTCCCCTAGGCTTTTATATTTTATGTTTGGTATGTATGTGTTGTATGGTTTTAATTGCTGGGGTTTTATATATCTTTTTCTTTTAATATTAGATTTGTTCACTGTTATGTTGTTTTTTATTATTGTTGTGAGAGGCCCTGAGTCTTTGGAGAGGGGCGGCATACAAATCTAATAAATAAAGTAATAAATAAACAGGTGGCAGCTGTTGTGTGTGAGGGTTTTTTCTTCTTCTGCACCAATTTATTAAATAAAGTAATAAATAAACAGGTGGCAGCTGTTGTGTGTGAGGGTTTTTTCTTCTTCTGCACCAATTTTACCCATTACTGGACTGGGAGATTGGGATGGTCATTTACATCTTAGTCACCTCTCATTTGGTTTATTTCATTATATTGTACAGGGAGATGCTGTTGAACAAAACTTCAGAGTTACAAACAATTCAGAATGTAGTAGCACAGCTAGATGTGCTTAATGTCTGTAATCTGTAATGTCTCCCTAGATGCCTCCTTAGAGGTTTCTGTTGTCATTATGACTGCAAAAGGGTAAACCCAATTGATTGATAATAATAAATGGCTTCAGCTAAACATTAACCAAGTGTGATAGAAACGTTTTCATGTTATCATTCATATTCTCTGAAAAATGGCCAGGAAATCATAAATTCTGCCAGGGTATGTAAACTTATGACACAACTGTATATTAGACAGAATCATTCAAGACTTTCTTCTGTCATATTTTTTGTCCCTGGAAAACTTTTCTTCCTTTTCTCCACTGCAGACCAAATTACTTCTTATCTGATTGCTGCCTAGATCATCTTCCTATCTCCTAAGGTAATTCCTGCATAGCATAATGTGGGTCTATGACAATCATAAAAAAAATAAATTGTATATGACTTTACTTTATAAAAGCAAATTCAAGAATAAAGCCATTTTTATAAAAATGCATATTCTAATATAAATATCTAAAATCAAAGTAGATATGTACATTTATTTTAAAATATATTTTTTCACATTAAATTAAGTTCGAATTAAATCAAATATTCACATTCACATTTTTTTTGCATGAATGTGAAAGTCTGTGCATTAAATGGTTCCCTTTGAATAATAAAAAGTAAATGACAAAATTAAAGTAAAGGACAATAGTTATTTTGAATAACGAGGATGATAATATTATCCATTCAGTCATGGCTGACTCTTGGAGATTCTTAGCAGGTCTCGCTACATCTTCAAATCTTGTACTATTTCTTTGAGTTGTTCTGTCTTCTGGTTGATGTCAGCTTTGATGATGTCCAGCTTCTTGTTCTTTGGCAGCCTGGTTTCCTTTTACAACTTAACTCAGTCTGACATATTTGTTCTCTCCAATGAATTTCCCCACATGACATGAACAAAATAAATGAGATACAGGTGGGGAGGGGTTGTCTTTTTTTTTTGTCTTCAAGTGACATATCTGTTGGGTCTTCTGCTTGAGTAGGGCTTCTACTAGAAGACCTCAAAGGTCCTTTCCAGCTCTATTCTGATTCTGTCAGGTGCAATGAACAACACTTGAGGTGATTACAGTTGCTTTTTTAATTGTTTTTTTACAGAAATCTCATCAGACTAACTGCATTCTCAGATAAATGCTTCAGGGATTTTAGGGTAGAGTCTGGCCTCCATGGCTTCTTCCTTTGCATAACATCTTGATAACAGATCTTCATGTCAAAGAACAAACTGAATTTGAGAAACATGTTAAAATCTATACAGTTTGGACATAATAAGATGGATTTGATCTATAGGGTATATTTTTAAATGGATATTTCTCTTCCTCCTAGTTTAAAAGCCGCTATAAAAACTTGTGTCACCAAATAAAGACTGAATGTACCAATTATCACATCATCCAAGAAGAAAACCTTCTATGAACAAAGTCTACTCATGCCTTCTACAACTTTGTTAACAATAAACTCAAAGACTCTAGACCCATCCCATCCCTTAAAGGACCAAACAACATAGACCATAATTATGAATCAGACAAAGCCAACCTCTTTAACATCTTCTTCAGATCAGTCTTTGTTAACAACAATGGCTCATGTCCAATATTTCCTAATCGCACCACAAATAACCTCAATAATCTTACACAAATTGATTTTACAGAAGATAACGTTAGAAAGGCATTACACAACCTAAAACCATCTTTATCTATTGGACCAGATGGACTATGTGCACACTTCATAAAAAATCTCTCCTCCACCTTGGCTGAACCTCTGAGCATAATTTTTAATAAATCATTCAGTACTAGCTCCCTAGCCACACTATGGTCACTTGCCACCGTCATCCCTATCTTCACAAAAGGAGATCCAAGCAACGTTGAAAATTACAGACCTATTTCTTTGTGTTGTGTCACCTGCAAAGTTATGGAACCAATCATAAACCAATCCATTACATTCCACCTTGAAGCTAATAACCTACTTTCCAATAAACAATTTGGTTTCAGAAAAAAAATATCCTGTAATCTACAACTCTTACACTGTAAAAACATTTGGACCACTCAACTTGACCAAGGTAATCCAATTGATGCGATCTATATCGACTTTTGCAAAGCCTTTGACTCAGTTGTCCACGACAAACTTCTGAAACTCCAATCCTACGGCATCTCTGGACTACTACACAATTGGTTAACAGAATTCCTAACAGACAACAAGAGAAGTGCCACTTCTCTTCCTGCTCCTGTTAACAGTGGTGTCCCTCAAGGTAGTGTTTTAGGACCCACACTATTCATACTATACATAAACGATCTTTGTGATTGCATCACTAGCAATTGCGTTCTCTTTGCAGATGATGTCAAACTATTTAATACTACCGACAATGCTGCTACCCTTCAAAAAGACCTTGACCACGTAGCAGAATGGTCTAAAACCTGGCAACTTCAAATCTCCACCACTAAATGCTCTTTCTTACACATTGGTATAAAGAATCAGAATATTAAATATAAACTTGGAGGAATTGAACTTATTGATAACTCTCAATCTGTCAAAGACCTTGGAGTACTCATATCCAATGACCTAAGTCCTAGAGCCCACTGCAACAACATTGCCAAAAGGCTTTAAGAGTTGTTAACCTAATCCTTTGCAGCTTCTTCTCTGGTAATTTTGAACTGCTAACAAGAGCTTACAAATATTTGTCAGACCAATCCTAGAATACAATTGCCTCTATGGAACCCACATTGCATATCTGACATCAACACAATTGAGAGAGTCCAGAAATATTTCACAAGAAGAATCCTTCATTCCTCTTCTCACAACAAAATACCTTACTCTGCCAGACTTGAAATTCTTGGTTTAAACAACTTACAACTCTGTCATCTCCGTTCCGACTTAATTATAGTTCATAAAATCATATACCAAAATGTCCTACCTGTTAACGACTACTTCACCTTCAACCGCAACAACTCAGGAGCACGAAATCGATTTAAACTAAATGTCAACCGCTCCAAACTTGACTGCAAAAAATACGACTTCAGCAACAGAGTAATCAATGCCTGGAATGCACTACCTGATTCTGTGGTTTCTACTCCTAACCCCAAAACCTTTAACCTTAGACTATCTACAATTGACCTCTCCCCCTTTCTAAGAGGTCTGTAAGGGGTGTGCATAAGCGCACCACTGTGCCTACCGTCCCTGTCCTATTGTCTTCTTTTGTTACTTTTTATCGTTACTTATCTAATGTTTTATTTATTTATTTTTATTTACAAATTATCACCCTATAATTGTTTGAATGATAAATAAATAAATAAATAAAAAGCAAATAAATAAATAAATAAATAAATAAATAAATAAATAGTTACCTGAAACAGTTACAAAAATCCCTAATAGATTTATTTTTGGAATTTATGTTATCTCACCATGTCAGATGTCACATCATTATGTAAACAATAAAAATCTATACAGTTTATACATAGTTACACTAAGTGAAATCTTCTAGGATTAAGTCAAGAAGATACTTTCACATGATTTCCACATGCACTTGTCAGCGCCTCCTGTCAGTGCATTGTTATTTAACCAGAGCAACTGTGAGTTTAAAACACGAATCAATAAAAAATTCAGTTCACAATCTGTAGCCAGCAACTGCCAGTATACAAGACTGCTAGCTTTGAAGAATTCCAACTATTTGCTAATATACAAGAAAAGGAGTGTTTCTCATGAGCAGAAGGTTGTTTGATCAGTATGCACATGCATTGTTTCATTTTGCAAAGTCAATTAAAGGACGTTGTCACCCTAACTGATCCAACACTGGCATTAATTGGAATGCAGCTTCAGCAGCACAGAAAGAAACCTGATAATGTTCGTCATTTTCATTCTGACAAAGAGCTAAGTTGTGCATGAGAGAGAGAGGAAACTGTGGAATGCATGTGTTAATTATATTGCTATAATGAACAGGAAGAAGTTAATAGTAACAGCTTCACCCCAATGAGCCAGGCAATTCTTTTGTTTAAATAACTTTCTGAATATTTAAAATAAAACAAAACATTTACCCTACACACATTTGTTCTTCTGTACCCACACATGGCTCTCCCCTCCCCCGTTGAGCTGCCCCAATTGTTGACAAATGTGATGTTCTCCAAGTTGTCTGAAAAACAGACACTCACATTAATCACATAAAAAGCAGCTTTGTTAGGAATAATCCAAAGAATCATAACTAGAAGGCCTAGTGGACTCTGCAGCAACATTAAGATTCAGAAGCCATGCTCAAATTATTCCTACTTTCAGAACTTAGTCAAGGGTAAAAGGAAGTTTTGTATGGAAATTTGAGAATTGTTTCATATAAAATATTCACTCCAGTTAACAGGATATGTAGTTTCACTGTCCCAGGAACATTTGGTTTAAATGAAACTCTAAGGGAATGTGAAGTGGATGTTGCCATGGAGAATTGCCTATTCAAGTGGTGATTGCCACCTATTAATCAGAGAACAAACTCCTGAGGATACTTTCCACTATTCCCTTAGCTTATCTATCACATTTTCAGCAAATGGGCATACTTCTAAACATAAGCAAGACCATCTACACTTTTATTTTTCAAGAATATTTACAAAACAAATACAGATTTCCCTTCAATTATTAAAAATAATAAAGTAAATAAAATAAAAAGGTTTAAAACATTAGGTAGGACAGATAGATAGATTCCAGCTAATTTCTATTCTGAAGAAATAAATCAGATCTTGGGTGATGCTATTCTTTTTGTAATATTTTTATTAATTTTTGAAAATGTAAGACAAGACAAGACATACAACATTTAACATTTAAAGGAGCTGCAATTGCTCCGTTAGTATATGTTCTGTCTGGGTTCCCCCAGACCTCAACACCAACTGGAAAAAACAGCCAGACACTCTGGTAAAAGCCAAAAGTACTTTATAGCTGGAAAAAATAAACACAGAGGAAAACCTGTTCTTCCCAACAGACAGGCTATAATACTTTACAGCAGAGTCCTGATGTGGGTGTGCCAGCAAGCTTCTTGCTGGCACACCCACCCCAAGGTTACAGTAGTCAAAGGCACAAACCAGGATTCCAAGACGCCAAAGTTCACAGCCAGGTCCCAAAACTCTCAAAGATAAAACTCCACAAGCCAGGAAGGGTGGGTCTGCCTTTTAGCCTTTCCAAAGAGCACCACACCCAAACCCAGCTGTTGCCTCTTTAATGCTGAAAGTACTTAGCCAATTGATCCCTTCTCTGAGTAGCTCTTCTCTGTCGCAGATCAATTATGGCCTGTGCATTTTCCTCTAAGGAATCCAGGCTGCTTGCTGGGGAGAGCTCCCTCTGGGGGGACTCTGGCTGTCCTCCCTCTTCTTCAGCCTGGGATTCCTCCTCCTCGTCTGCCTGCACCTCCTGTTCCTCAGCCTCTCCCTCTGAGCTGGAAACCGACAGAAGATCAGCCATTCCCTGAGGGGCCTCAGACGGAACCACAACACCATACCCCCGCGGAAGGCCCCTCCCCACCTGCCAGCGGAGAGGACGCGGTCTCTGAGGGAACCGGGCGTGAAAATCCCGAATAAGGTCGGGAGCGTCCAACAACACCGCTTCCACCCAGGAGCAATCATCAGGGTCCCCCTCCACCCATTGCACCTTGTACTGGAAGCAACCATCCACCCAATGGGAATCCACAATGTCATGTACCATAGCTTCAGGGAGGTGGTCACAAACACACGGGGCAGGAAACACGGGAACATTGGGACGGAGCGGACAATCGGGAGGGACAGGGACTAACAGTGAACGGTGAAACACAGGGTGAACCCGCAAGTTGGCCGGCAGGGTGAGCCGGTAGGCCACCGATTGATCACCCGCTCAACGGGAAAAAGACCCAGGAACCGGGGATCTAATTTGTGTTGGGGTAATTCAGAGGCTACGTATTTCGTGGACAGCCACACCTGATCCCCCACCACCAAGGGGGGCACATCCCGTCTGGAGCGATCAGCCACCCTCTTGTAGTCCTCCTTGGCTTTATTCAGGTACCATCTTCACCATCTCGTGGACCGCCTGCAGCTCCAAGAGAAAGTCCTCAGCAGCAGGCACCGGGGAATCTAGGAGGGTCAAGGGAAAGAAGCGAGGGTGGAATCCATAATTTGCGAAAAAGGGCGTGAGCCGGGTCGATGAGTGGCGGGAGTTGTTAAAAGCGAACTCCGCTACAGGGAGGAACCGGGACCAGTCTGGCGATCTGCCACAACACACCTCAGGTATTGCTCCAGTATCCCTATAACTTTTTCTGTGCCTCCATCGGTCTGGGGGTGCTGCGTCGATGCGAGGCACACGGACACATTCAGGGCCGACATCACTTCCCGCCAAAACCGGGCTGTGAATTGTGTTCCCCTATCAGAGACCACTCGATCCGGAAGCCCATGTAACCTAAACACGTGGCTGATAAACACGTGAGTTGGGCAGTGGGCACCCTAGTGCAAGGTACAAAATGGACCATCTTGGTGAGCATGTCCATCACCACCATGACTACCGTGAAACGAGCAGAGGAAGGCAAATGAGTTACAAAGTCAATGGACACGGCACCCCAGGGTCTCTCAGGCGTGGGCAAAGGTTGCAGTAATCCCGGTGGGGCTCCAGTCACCCCCTTGGCCGTATGACACCGGACACAGGTGGCCACATAGGAACGCACATCATCTTGGATGCGTGGCCACCAGAATGTCCGAGAGACCAGCTCCAATGTTTTGAACAGGCCAAAATGCCCCGCCACTGGACAGTCATGACACTGGGTCATAATCAACCCGGCGGGAACATACAGCTGCCCCCGGTACCGAAGCAGACCGTCTTGAAACGTCCAGGGGGAATTGGGTGTTAACTCCCGCACTCTCTGCGCTACAAACCCATCCTCCCGCTGCGCCTCCCGTAAACGGCGACGCAAGTCCACTGGGTCCTGAGTGGCAGCCAAAGCTGCAGGGGGTAAAACTGTCTGCAGAGGAGCCGGCTCCTTCGGGTGTGTGTACTCCGGATTGCGTGACAAGGCTTCTGCTCGAGGGTTCTGGGCACTGGGAGTGTACCTGATGCGGAAATTGAACCGCGTGAAAAAGAAGGACCAGCGGATCTGTCTCTGGTTCAATTTCCGAGCCGTCTGCAAATACTCGAGGTTCCGGTGATCCGTCCGTACCTCGATTTGATGACGGGCCCCCTCCAGGTAATGCCGCCAATGCTCAAAGGCGGCCTTCACCGCTAAGAGTTCCTTCTCCCAAATAGTATAATTCCTTTCCGAGGGAGACAATCTCCGGGAGAAGTAGGCACACGGAAACAACATGTCACCGGGACGATGGGCTTGGAGGAGCACTGCGCCAACCGCTACATCTGAAGCGTCTGTTTCCAACACAAACGGCTGAGCGGGATCAGGATGGCGCAGAAGCGGTTCCGCCATGAACGCCGCTTTCAGGGCATCAAAAGCCCGCTGTTCCGCCTCCCCCCAACCAAACGGGACTTGTTTTTGTAACAACCGAGTCAAGGGCGTGGTTAACGTGGCATACCCCGGAACAAAAGCCCGATAGTAGTTCGCAAACCCCAAAAGACGTTGTACGTCTTTCACCCATCGTGGAGGTTGCCAAGACTGAAGTGCGGCCACTTTGCCCGGGTCCATGGAAATGCCACCTGGAGACAAAATGTGCCCAAGGAATTCGACAGTAGTCTGGAAGAATTGGCACTTCTCCAGCTTGGCATACAAATGCTGCTCCCGCAACCGGAGCAGGACCTGGCGCAAATGGTCCAAATGCAAGGCATGGGTCGAGGAATACACTAAAATGTCATCAAGGTAAATCACCACAAAATGGTCCAACATGTCCAGGAACACGTCATTCATCAGATGTTGAAACACGGCCGGGGCATTGGTGAGGCCAAATGGCATCACTGTATATTCAAAGTGGCCGTAACGCGTGCCAAACACTGTCTTCCACTCATCCCCGGCCCGCATCCGGACCAAATTGTACGCACTGTGCAAATCGATTTTGGTGAATACCGTTGCCGTCCACAACCAGTCCATGAGTTCAGGTATCAAGGGCAAGGGGTACCTATTCCGCACCGTGATGGCGTTAAGGCGGCGATAGTCACAGCAGAGGCGAAGATCGCCCGTTTTCTTTTTCACAAACAAAACAGGGGCAGACAAAGGGGACTTGGATGGCCGAATAAATCCCTTGGCCAAATTCTTCTCCACAAACTCCTTGAGAGCCACAAGCTCCGGCTCGGACATGGAGTACAAACGACCAGCCGGGAGCTTGGCGTCAGGGAGCAGGTCGATGGCACAGTCATACGTCCGATGCGGTGGTAGCCGATCCGCCTCCTTCTCGTTGAACACATCGGCGAACTCCTCGAGGCAACGGGGTAATTGGATCGCGGGAACTACTGGGCCATGGGCTACGCACACATGTCGGTGATGGTCCACGCACTGCAAACTGGAGAATGTGACCAGGTTCTGGGACCACACCACATGCGGGTCATGTGCACGCAGCCATGACAACCCCAACACGAGGGGAAAATGAAGCCCCTTGGTAACATAAAACTGTAGGGCCTCCTCATGAGTTCCGATGCACATCCGCACCGGCAGGGTCTGGAAACGGATGGGACCAGCCAGCAAGACCCGCCCTTCGATGGTCTCCACAGTTAATGGCGGGGTAACAGGACAAAGGGGCAAGGAATGACGTTGGGCAAAGGCTTCGTCCAAGAAATTCGTCGTCGCCCCCGAATCCACGAGGGCCAACGCGGGATAAGTCCGAGTCCGTTGCGCGATATGCAGAGTCACCGCAAGCGTCAGATGTCGAAACGGTCCGGAGTCGGGAGTCGTGGAGTCAGAAGAAAGTGGGATCCCCGCCCGACCTAGTGTTGCCACCAAGCCGGGCCCCCCTCGTTTCCCGATCGTTCCGGCGACGGAGGACATCCAGACGAAGGCCCCACCATCGGAGAGTTCATGGCAGGGATGGGGACACAAGGGGTTGTCTCCTGGAACTGCACGGGGGACGCCATGGGAAGCACGGGAGAACTGTAGGGTACGGGAACGACGGCAGCCACCGTGCTCCGCCTCTTGTGGGGACAAACGACAGCAAATTGTCCCGGGGCCCCACAATAGAAGCACAACCCAGCTGCCCGCCGACGCCCTCGTTCCTCCGGGGTCTGTCGGGGTCGGGCGTAACTCACGTCCATCGGCTCCCCGGCAGCAACACGATCCATCAGGCGTGGAGGCAGCGCTGGTGAAAAATGTCGGGGCGCAGGGACCGGAGCCGGGGTGCCTACGGTCAACAACCCCCGCCGCAGAACAGGTGTCGGCGGGACGCCTGATGCACGGGGGTTGGACCGTCCCGCTCAACGGACTTCCCTGGCCAACAGCCTGGCCTCTATTGCCAAGCAATGCCGCTCCAAAGCATCCAACGTGCCGGGCAGCACCTCATGCACCAGTTCATCCAACATAGTGTCTGATAGTCCATCCTGAAAGGCCTCGATCAGGGCAGCCTCATTCCACTGGACTTGCCCGGCCAGAGACCGAAAGTCAGCCATATAGTCCGCCAGGGGGCGCGAACCCTGGCGTAATTGCTTCAGCGCCCGCGTGGCCGTCTGCTCCTGCACCGGGTCCGCAAATTGGTGAGGCAACAGGTCACAGAAAGCATTGTAGTTCTGGAGTAGCGGGTCATCCCGGGCCAGGTAAGGTGCCACCCACGACGCTGCAGGGCCAGCCAACAAACTACACAGAAACGCCACCTTGTGGTCATCCCCTGGGAAGTGCATCATCTGGGCGTTGATAAAAAGCTGCACCTGGCTCTGGAACGCAGAAAACAGCCGCCGGTCCCCCCAGTACTTTTCTGGCATCGCCACAAAACATTTCCTTCTGGGCAAAGGTGCTGGAGGAGGTACCACAGGTGCCGCCTGGGGTGGGGCCGCCTGGGACAAAACCTCCACTTGGCGTTGTAATAGCAGGACTGTCTGGGTCAACTGAGCAATGTCCCCTCGCAACTCTGCAAAGACAGCCTGCATGTCAGCTGCAGAAACATCCATGGTGGCAGGCAAAAACAGGAAGCCAAAAAGCAAAAGATGTCCAACAAGGAACCAGCAGCAGAGAGCAAGAAAAAGAAACAACCAAACCACCCCTCCAAAATGAGCACCAGGTGTCTGGTGGTTGGTGGAGTTTTATACTGTTCTGTCTGGGTTCCCCCAGACCTCAACACCAACTGGAAAAAACAGCCAGACACTCTGGTAAAAGCCAAAAGTACTTTATAGCTGGAAAAAATAAACACAGAGGAAAACCTGTTCTTCCCAACAGACAGGTTATAATACTTTACAGCAGAGTCCTGATGTCCAGACAATACAGCATGCTTCTTGCTGGCACACCCACCCCAAGGTTACAGTAGTCAAAGGCACAAACCAGGATTCCAAGACGCCAAAGTTCACAGCCAGGTCCCAAAACTCTCAAAGATAAAACTCCACAAGCCAGGAAGGGTGGGTCTGCCTTTTAGCCTTTCCAAAGAGCACCACACCCAAACCCAGCTGTTGCCTCTTTAATGCTGAAAGTACTTAGCCAATTGATCCCTTCTCTGAGTAGCTCTTCTCTGTCGCAGATCAATTATGGCCTGTGCATTTTCCTCTAAGGAATCCAGGCTGCTTGCTGGGGAGAGCTCCCTCTGGGGGGACTCTGGCTGTCCTCCCTCTTCTTCAGCCTGGGATTCCTCCTCCTCGTCTGCCTGCACCTCCTGTTCCTCAGCCTCTCCCTCTGAGCTGGAAACCGACAGAAGAGCAGCCATTCCCTGAGGGGCCTCAGACGGAACCACAACAGTATAGAAGTCTTAATACAGAAAAAAAACCTGATTCTAGTTTAGATCAATACAGAAAGGTAAACTTATCAATAAAATATCTCTATATAATCTTTAATAACATAAAAATCTTAACTTTTCAATACTTTCCAACAATTATATAATTGTAATTAAAATAATTAGTCAATTTGAAGGAATAAGCTTATCTATCAAATATCACTATATGATATATTCAATCTAGTAAATTTAATTATTCAATACTTTATTTAAATATCTTTAAGAATCTTTTTTGTGTTCCACCATTTGTAAACTTTCTGCCAAGTTTTATAAAATTCTTAACCAGCTTAATTATTTAGCCGTCTCGTCATCATATCTAATTCTGCACATTCCATAATCTTCCTAAAGACCTCTTCGAATGTAATCCTTGCAGCTACTAATATATGAATGATTAAATAATATATTTCTTTTCTATATCTAATATCTGTAATATCTAATAGAAAAAATTCTAGGGTCTTCCTAATTTCCTTATTTGTAATTTCCTTTAACTATTTTTCTACCTTATTCCAATAGATCTAGATTTTTGGACATGCCCACCATGCATGAAAGTATGTGCCTATTTCTTTTTTACATTTCCAACAAATAGGTGAAGAACTGGAAAACATCTTTGAAATCCTATTAGGTGGCAAATGCCATCTGTAAAACATCTTGATTTGGTTTTCTTTAAAAGAGACTGATTTAGTTATTTTCCAGTTATATATCCAAACCTTTTCCCATGTATCTAGGCCTATTTCTTTTCCTAAATTTTTGCACCAGCTAATCATATTATCTTTTAATATCCAACCTATTGTCTTGTAGTTTATTAAATATTTATATACCTTCCCTATCAATTTTCCTTGGTTTGGGATTAATAATTTCCCTAATATATTATTATCTTTCTTAAATATAAATATTCTTGCATCTTTTTGGTATCTAGAATTAATCTGGGTGTATTGTCACCAGTCTATTTCCACACCCAGCTCCTGTAATTCTTGTTTTGTTTTCAGTTTTAATTGGTTATTGAGTAAATCTCTATATTTCCATATTTTACCTTCTTAGGTGAGAAATGGCTTCTATTGGCGAAATCTATTCTGGCATTATCAAAATCTCATTCCAGACATCTAGTAATGCCTTTCTGATTATGTTACTTTTAAAGTATGAGTCAGTTTTGAACTTTTCATACTAGACAAAGGCATGCCAACCTAACATTAAATCATGGCCCTCTAAGTTTAATAATCTTCTATTTTGTAAAGTTAGCCATTCTTTTATCCAAGATAACGCTGCCGCGTGGTAATATAACTTCCAGTTTGGGAGGGCGAGCCCTCCCCTCTCTTTCTGATCTTGTTTTATTCTTGGTTTTTTACCTTGCCATATAAATTTTTTGGTAATCTTGGTTAATTCTTTGAAAAAATTCCCTCCTGGGTTTATTGGGATTACCTGAAATAAAAACAATACTTTGGGAAGAATATTCATTTTAATTGTAGAGATTCTTCCTACTAAGGGTAACTGTAAATTATTCCATATTTCCAAATCTTTTTAAATTTGGCCTAAGAGTTTTATATAGATATCTTTTTTTTTAAAGACATAGCTTTGGCGGAGATCCAAATACCCAAGTATTTTACTTTTTTTGTTATCTTCATATTTGTTAGTTTTTCTAATTGTTTTTTTTTTGTAAGTCCATCATGGTTTTTGTGAGTATTTGTGTCTTTTCCTTATTAATTTTCAAACCTGCCACTTTCCCATATTTTATTTATTTATTTATTACTTGGATTTGTATGCCGCCCCTCTCCGAAGACTCTATTCTTCTATTAAATTTATTAATTTTAATATTGATGTCAGGGGATCTTCTATTATAAAGACCACGTCATCAGTAAATGCTTGGACTTTGTATGTTTCTTTTTTAATCTGTAATCCTTTTATGTCATTTTTTGTTCTTATCTTTTTTAATAATGTTTCTAGTGTTAAAATAAATAATAATGGTGATATAGGGCAACCTTGTCTAACGCCTCTTTGTATTTCTAATCTTTCTGTTTGTTCATTATTTATTATAATCTTTGCTGATTGGTTAAAATAAATAGCATCTATTATATTAAAAAATTTGGTTCCCACATTCATCTTATTTAATTGCATTTTCATGAAAACCCAATCTACGTTATCAAATGCTTTTTGGCATCGAGAAATACTAGTGCCATTTGTTTTTCTGGATGTTGTTCGTAATATTCTAAAGTGTTTATAATTGTCCTCAGATTATTTTTGATTTGTCTACCTGGCAAAAATCCATTCTAATCTTCATGTATTATTTCATTTATAATATTTTTAAGCCTAAATATATATATTGATATAAAAATTTTATAGTCTACATTTAATAATGAAATCGGTCTATAATTTTTTATTTTTTCCTTTTCTGTTCCCACTTTATGTATTAATGTTATTAAAGTTTCTGACCATGATCTAGGTAACTTACCATCTGCTATTATCTTGTTAAATATCTCTAAGATATTCGAAGAGAGTATATTACTATCTAATTTATAAAATTCCACGGGTATTGCATTGGGACCTGTAGCTTTGTTATTTTTCTGATTTTTAAAAGATTGCTGTAATTCGAGCATTGTAAAAGGTTTATTAAGTTTTTGTTGTTGATCTTCAGTTAGTGTAGGTAAATCTATAGAACTTAAATAATCAAAGATCTCTTCTTCTTTTATTTCTTCTTTTTTATACAATTTTTTATAAAATTCTAGTACTATTTTCTTCTTTTCATCTATTCTATGTCTTATTATTCCTTTACTATCTAATAATTTTTTTATAATTTTAGATTCTCTATCTTTTCTTAGTTTATAAGACAGCCATCTTACTGGTTTGTTTGAATGCTCAAAATATTCTTGTTTTGCTCTTTTTATTTTTTCAGCTATTTGTTCTTGTTCTATCAACTTTATTTTATGTTTTAGTAGGTCCATCTGGTTTTTAACTTTGTTATCATATTCATTACATTGCATTTCTAATTCTAATTTTTTAAATTCTTCCTCTAATTTTTGGTATTGTATCTTTTTCTCTCTTTTTTTGCCATGTAAGAAATTGTCAGTCCCCGAATATATGCCTTTTTTGTATCCCAAAGATTTTGTGGGGTTGTTTCATTATTTTTATTTATATCGAAGAAGAATTCCAATTCTTTTTCAATCCATTCTTTGTATAAAGGATCTCGCAAAACATTTCTATTAATATGCCAATTATTGGGTTTTACCTTACCTTTCCAATATATAACTAATGGATTGTGGTCTGCCCAACTGTTGGTTTCTATTTCAATATCTGTAATCCGTTCCATTGTGTGTGCTGGTGCCCAAGCCATATCTATCCTAGTCCAAATTTTGTGGGGGTTTGAATAAAAGGTGTATTGTTTGTTTTGTGGATGGCATTCATGCCATACATCTTTTAACAATTTGGTACTCATTTTCCAAAAATTTCCTTTTTTTCTTTTCTCATTTGACTGTTAGAAATTGCATTAAAATCACCTACTATTATCATATTTTCTATTGATAATTCAATTATTTTGTCATGTAATTTCTTATGAAATAGTTTTTGGTTGTCATTCGGTGTGCATATAGATATAATAACGAGAGGATTTGGTTCTAAATCTAATTGTACAATTAAAATTCTACCTTCGTAATCACTGTATATTTCTTTTGACTCTATTGCTTCATCAATATACATTGCCACATCTATTTTTTTTATCTGCTAAGCTCGTATAAATTTTTCCTAATTTTGGTTTGTTTAGTAATTTTCTATTTGATTTTTTAATATGTACTTCTTGCAGAATATTTATTTGTGCTATTTGTTTTTTAAAGTTTAGTCAATATTTGATTTCTTTTCCTGGGATTATTCAATCCATTTACATTGACTGAGAAAATTTTTAAATCTTATAACATCTCTATTTATTTTGGTTTCTTTTGGTTCTCATAGTCTACTTCTTAAGGGTGATCCTATTCTTTAAGAGGAAAAAATGTAGACTTTATTTTGTCCAAAAGATATAATCACACCTAGAGTGGGTATGTCTGAAATTAGCCGCCATAGTTACAATCTCCTTCTGCCATCTTCTTTTTCTTTTACTCATATTATCAGGTCCAGGCCAAATGTTGTTCAGTTCTGAATTTCATTATACAAATCTTCTATGTAGCCAAATTTTACAAGAATAGTTTGACTTCAGCAACCAAGTAGTTAATGCCTGGAACACACTACCTGACTCTGTAGTTTCATCACCAAACCTCCAAAACTTTACCCTTAGTCTATCCACTGTTGACCTTATCTGATTCCTAAGTGATCAGTAAGGGGTGTGCCATTTGCCTACGTGCACCAGCATGCTTACCCTACTTGTCCTAATGTTTCCCTCTTATTAGTACCCATCTCATGTATATAAACAGTGTCATATCTACGTATACTATCAATACGTACTTGACTAAATAAATGAAATAAGATAAGATAGGATAGGATAGGATAAGATAAGATAAGATAAGATAAGTGTTCAAGCTACAGAGGAACAGAAGAAGCCAATTAAGTGAATACTGGCTACAGTTTTTAGATTTAGAAAGTCATGGGAGACATGAGTCAATAAAACTGAGACTTGATTATTGATTATTGTGAGTGTAATGAAGTTTTATTAATAGCTTTATCATATTATAATTCAGTTCAAATCCCAACCTTTGGGGGTTTTTTTAATTGTTTGCATTTTGTTAGTGCTTAATAAACATTGGGTTATCTGGGTTATTTTATTTGCTTAGCAGTACAGATTACATTTTTAATTTCCATCCTTTTTTTCTAATTACTGGTAGAATAAATTCCATGTTTGATAATATTCTGTATTTTCTTTCTGTTTAATCTTCAATGTAAGTCTGGAATTCCAGCCTTCTGTAATCATGATAGTAGAAAATATCTTTGCACTAAAGATCTTAGTTTTCTCAAAAATCTTGATTCATTCTGAAGTTATCAATGCTAATGAAGGACACAGCTGACAGCTGTTGCTCAATAATATACATATACATGAGGGATATAGATTTGTAAATCTTAGGAAAATTAAGAAAATTTGTCTTATTGAAAATATGGGAGCTTCAAACCTATAAAACCATTGTAGATAAATTGCTTTTTAGTAATACAGTACTACAAAATACAGAGTACTATTTTAATATAAAGTTCCATATGATCAAAAATATGACATCAGTCTTAAAAAGTTTAAATTTTCCTTTGAAGAGTATTAAATGACCTTTGATTGATCCAATTCTTTGGACATCCCACTATCCACTTAACAATTTGTTGTAACATATTATTACAACACCACCGGAGTTTTAATAGTGGATTTGTAGATAACAAATTTGCATAATGCTATGGTAAAACTAATACAGCATTTGGATAAAGTCTTGCTTCAGTCTGCAGCAATACAAGAGCCAGCAGACTAGACAATGTCTTTTTGCTCTTATGAGAACGTACTATAGAAATTCAGAGAAGCCTAATATCAAGGTATGGTATGTTTGTATGTATGTCTGCTTAATAATGGGGTTTTTAAGTATTTTAAATTGTAAATTATTAGATTTGTCATGAACTGTTTTATTGTGTTGTGAGCCGCCCCGAGTCTACGGAGAGGGGCGGCATACAAATCTAATAAATAATAATAATAATAATTCCTGGCTGTCATAAATTAATGAAATTGTTTATGGTCATCCAGCATAATTTCCTGTAGATCACACTTTTTTTCTAAAATTTCTCAAGAAGTAAGCAAATAGACTTTGTCTCTCATTAAAGGTAATGATCCATTACCAAAATTTCTTGCAAAGAACAGCATTTCACAATTGATTCACAAGACCAACAACAAATTAAAGATGCAGAAACTGAAACAAGATAAGTATAGTTTGTGAATACTTATCAGACTTTCAATTATTTGCCAGAGATAATGAGTTCATGAGAGGTAATAACTTTACTCTTACTGACCACAATAGTTAACATGCTGATGAACTGGAAATGAGTTGAGTGTGATAACACAACCTGGAAAAATTGAAAAGTTCATTCCAACGTTGTATGTTAATTGATGAGACTTTGGAAATTTTAAGGCACAGAGCAAATAGCAAGCACAGAAGATTTTACATTTTATCATCATTCCCAGGACTTCAAATCCAGTGCACAAAAAGCACAAAATACTTTTTGTTTGTATGAAAGGTCTGCACAAACAATAGCGGGCAAAACATATCAGTCCTCAGCAGAGAAACAGTGAGAACACATCTCAATTTATATATTCATTCTGGAGCCCTTAGACTTCTACTTAAGCTTTCACTGCTAAAATTTGGGTCTTTGAATCCACTGCAAATGCCTGCACTTGAGGAACTTAAAATATTGTAGCAAATGCCTGATTCATTCCAAAGTCAATATTCAGGAAACTTTGCAGGCTTTTCTCTTAAGAGCTCTGCTTTTCATTAAAAAAATTTCTCTTTGTGGAGAAAATGAAAGATAAACACTTCCAGCTGGTCCTATTTTATATCACATTGTATCTTTGTAACTCAGAATAAAGATCATACAGAATTTTGATTACTCTGTGACGTGTTACAGCTCCTTACATATGCCCATAATCCTAGGTATTGATATGCAGTAAATACATAATTCAGATATTTTCTGGGAATAAGGAACAGTGTATTTTCCATCTGCCAAATATCAATCATACCATTTGTAAGCTTTCTATACTCTTCCTGAATCATATATATATATATATATATATATATTAGATTTTATATGCCACCCCTCTCCGAAAACTCGGGGCGGCTAACAGCAATCATAAACAGTGTACAATAATAATCCAATACTAAAAGCAAATTAAAAACCCCTTAATATAAAAAAACCAAACATACATACAAACATACCATGCATAAAATTGTAAAGGCCTAGGGGGAAAATAAATCTTAATTCCCCCATGCCTGGCGGCAGAGGTGGGTTTTAAGTAACTTACGAAAGGCAAGGAGGGTGGGGGCAATTCTAATCTCTGAGGGGGAGTTGGTTCCAGAGGGCCGGGGCCGCCATAGAGAAGGCTCTTCCCCTGGGTCCCGCCAAGCGGCATTGTTTAGTTGACCCAGAGAAGGCCAACTCTGTGGGACCTAACTGGTCGCTGGGATTCGTGCAGCAGAAGGCGGTCCCTGAGGTAATCTGGTCCGGTGCCATGAAGGGATTCATTGGTCATAACCAACACTTTGAATTGTGACCGGAAACTGATCGGCAAACTGATCGGCAATGTGCTTTGTGTTCTGAATCCCCTATGTCCATGATGGTGAACCTATAGCATGTGTGCCATAGATGGCATGCGGAGTCATATCAAAGGGCATGTGTGGTGCTGTCCTATGTCAACTCCAGTGCGCATGCATGTTCTGAACAGCTGATTTTTGTTCTTCTTTTCAGCAGTTTTTGCCATTTACAGGCTTCATGAGTCCATTGTGAGGCCTGTGCGCACATGCAGAGGCAGTGCAGGGGTTGTACACATGTGGTGGGGAAGGGCATGGGAGTGGGCATGCATGTGTACATGTAAACACCCTTTTGCCATGTGAGCCAAAAAGGTTCACCATCACTCCCCTATGTTGTTGGAAAAAATACATACAGTGTTCCCTCGATTTTCGCGGGTTCGAACTTCACGAAAAGTCTATACCATGGTTTTTCAAAAATATTAATTAAAAAATACTTCATGGTTTTTTACCCTATATCACGTTTTTTCCCACCCGATGACGTCATATGTCATCGCCAAACTTTTGTCCACCTTTAATAAATATTTTTTTAATAAACTTTAATAAATAAACATGGTGAGTAATAATCTAAATGGTGGCTACGGGAATGAGAAATTGCAATTTAGGGGTTTAAAGTGTTAAGGGAAGGCTTGTGATATTGTTCATAGCCAAAAATAGTGTATTTACTTCCGCATCTCTACTTCGCGGAAATTCGACTTTCGCGGGCGGTCTCGGAACACATCCCCTGCGAAAACTGAGGGAACACTGTATATAGACTTTGCAGTTGATTTTGGATGTGGAAACAACTGCATTGCCCCCTCATAAGACATGTGACAACATCAAGGGAGCCATATTCTAATTAAGGAAAAATGTTCCATGTGTAACCACAACAAAACTGCAACAACATTACTGGCATGCCCCCATTAGAATATGAATCTGAGATGGAAGATGAACAGCTGACAGAGAGCGTGGCTCCATTGGCTGTGGAGGAAACTGGGGAAGGGCAAAGTCAGGCTGGGTAGATCAGGGGAGAGGTAACACAAAGGAGAATACCAAGGCCTACCCCTTCCTTATCCCATGGCACGTAGGGAAGAACAGGAGAGAGAATAACATGGGTTATGTGGTTTATGAGGAAGAAAAGGACCCTGATTCCCTTCACAGGGCACACTTGGGGTTGGAGTTTAAAGGAAAAGGCAAATGGGAGGAGAATTTGTCAGGAACAAATGCTGAATTCATCCAGTGATGAGAGTTAGAACCTGCATTTCTGGCATTCCTCCTGACTTTTGAATTATGGCCATGCTTCTGGGTGCTAATCATTGTCTTGCTGGAATTGTTGCCATGAATTCTTCACTTCTGGGACTTCATTATCTTGCCTTACTGGAGTGATTGATTTGCAGTCATTCTGCTTACAGAGTTTGGACTGGAGTATTTACAGCTAGAAGTTGCTGCAGGTTTGTGGGAGAAGTTTTCTCCAGGCTGGAATGGGGGCAAAGTTGGTGCCAATAAAGGGAGTCATTCTCTGACTGTGTTGCCTTTGTGCCATATCTGGGTCATCCCAATTACAAAGAATGCCATGTGTCAGATAGTGTTCCCTCTAATTTTTTTTGGTGTGGGCAGAAAAGTATAGTGTCTGAGCAGCAGTCCCTTTGGGACTGGGTGGCATAAAGTCAAAATTAATAAATTAATAAATTAATAAATTAATAAATTAATAAATTAATAAATTAATAAATTAATAAATTAATAAATTAATAAATTAATAAATTAATAAATTAATAAATTAATAAATTAATAAATTAATAAATTAATAAATTAATAAATTAATAAATTAATAAATTAATAGAAACATAGAAACATAGAAACATAGAAGTCTGACGGCAGAAAAAGACCTCATGGTCCATCTAGTCTGCCCTTTATACTATTTTCTGTATTTTATCTTAGGATGGATATATGTTTATCCCAGGCATGTTTAAATTCAGTTACTGTGGATTTATCTACCACGTCTGCTGGAAGTTTGTTCCAAGGATCTACTACTCTTTCAGTAAAATAATATTTTCTCATGTTGCTTTTGATCTTTCCCCCAACTAACTTCAGATTGTGTCCCCTTGTTCTTGTGTTCACTTTCCTATTAAAAACACTTCCCTCCTGAACCTTATTTAATCCTTTAATATATTTAAATGTTTCGATCATGTCCCCCCTTTTCCTTCTGTCCTTAATTTATTAATAAATTAATAAATTAATAAATTAATAAATTAATAAATTAATAAATTAATAAATTAATAAATTAATAAATTAATAAATTAATAAATTAATAAATTAATAAATTAATAAATTAATAAATTAATAAATTAATAAATTAATAAATTAATAGAAACATAGAAACATAGAAACATAGAAGTCTGACGGCAGAAAAAGACCTCATGGTCCATCTAGTCTGCCCTTTATACTATTTTCTGTATTTTATCTTAGGATGGATATATGTTTATCCCAGGCATGTTTAAATTCAGTTACTGTGGATTTATCTACCACGTCTGCTGGAAGTTTGTTCCAAGGATCTACTACTCTTTCAGTAAAATAATATTTTCTCATGTTGCTTTTGATCTTTCCCCCAACTAACTTCAGATTGTGTCCCCTTGTTCTTGTGTTCACTTTCCTATTAAAAACACTTCCCTCCTGAACCTTATTTAATCCTTTAATATATTTAAATGTTTCGATCATGTCCCCCCTTTTCCTTCTGTCCTTAATAAATTAATAAATTAATAAATTAATAAATTAATAAATTAATAAATTAATAAATTAATAAATTAATAAATTAATAAATTAATAAATTAATAAATTAATAAATTAATAAATTAATAAATTAATAAATTAATAAATTAATAAATTAATAAATTAATAAATTAATAAATTAATAAATTAATAAATTAATAAATTAATAAATTAATAAATTAATAAATTAATAAATCAATAAATCAATAAATCAATACATTAATAAATCAATACATTAATACATTAATAAGGAAAAATCCCTTCTTTTTTATTAAAAGAAATTAATAATAAAACAAAACCAAAATCTATTACTTTTAAAACAAAAACAACCAGCAAAACCAAAAACACAACTATTAATAAATCCATGCTTTAAAATCTTCATTTCTTAAATATTTATCATAGTATTATAGTAATCTAATAATACTATGAAAATCTATCTGAACCCCAATGCATCAATTAATATATTTCCATATTTACTTTTCTATAATTTCATTCAATATTTCCAAGCTCAATTAATTTTCAAGCACTTAGCATTTACTATTATTAACTTTCATCAATCTTCTACATTTCCAAGTATGTTTTAAATTCATAATGCAAAGTCATAAAATCATGTAGTACATATTATAAACCCCTTATTTACCCTATGTATCTTTTATTAATTTTACCTATGTAATTCTATATAGTTCTAAAATTCTAATCCAATTTTATGAATTAATACATCCTAATATTAAACAACATCTAAATATATCTTTTACCATCATTCCATAGTCAATCCATATTTAATAATCAATCATCCCTCCTCAAATTTCTACCACTCCTGCCGAAGGGAATAACCCTTATTGTTTTTCAATAGCCTGCATTTTCTTTTGATATTTGTTATTTTTCTTTTTAATTATAAGTTACCAAAGGTTTTTACTCAGTTGAAAGACATGAAAATTAAAGCATATTAAGAAATTGGATGATTGATATTGTTTTGCTGATCTTAATCTGCAATAAAGATATTTTGGTTTTTTAAAAACCCACCATATTTTGCCTCAGAGAATTTCAAAATAAAATACTGTGTGTCTGTAACAGTGACCTCAGTATGGGACAACTCTGCTAAGTATCAAAATGCCACTTAAATAGTTGAGTTAGTTTCAACTAGATTTTGATTTTCTTTCTCTCTCTCCCTCCCTTACTTTCTTTCCTTCACTCTTCCTTCCACTTTTTTCTCTTTTTCTGTCTCTCTTCCTTCTCCTCTTCCCCTCCCTCTCCCTCTCTTTCTCCTCCCCTCCCTTTATATTTCTCTCTTCCTTCCTTTCTTCCTCTCTTCCTCCCTTTCTCTATCCCTCTCCCTCTTTCTCCCCTTTCTCTCTCTTCCTTCCTTCCTCCCCTCCCTCCCTCCCCTCCCTCCTTCCTTCCTCTCCACTTCTCTTTCCCTCCCACTCTTTCCCTTCTCTTTTCTTTCTTTCTCTCCACTTCTCCAGCAGGCAGCTGGCTTTGCTGACCAGCGCAGGGCTTTCCCGGGCAGACGGCTTTGCTGGCCGGCACAGGGCTTGAGCCTGGTGCCACAGTGGGGGAGGTGGTCTCCCCCACCACCCAGGAAAGAGGTGCAGGAAAGCAGCACGTTTGAAAAGCACACCGCTTTCCCAGAAAGCCAGCTTTGCTCCACTTGGCTCCGCACCCTCCCCTTGGCTCTGTCTCCAGCTGCCGCTGTGCAGCTCAACTCAGAAGCCTTGACACTTTGCCAGCATGGCAGCAGGGGAGGAGGTAGAGTTCATGGTGGAGTAGGCTGAACCGGGCCCGTCACCCCCAGCTCCAGGGGGCAGCTCCCAGCACGGCGGCAGGGGAGGAAGCCAAACCCGGGCCCATCGCCCCCAGCTTCACGGGACAGCCCCCAGCACAGCAGTGGGGGAGGAGGCCAACACCTCCTCCAACACCGCACAGGTGTGTATCAAAGCCGGGGCAGGTAAGTGTGGTGGCAGCTGAGGGGAAGCAGAAGGGCATCCCTTGGTGCTCAAGAAAACCCACGGGGTGGCCTTGATTGGTGCAAGGGAGCTGGCCTCCATCAGCTCCCCCAATCTTCTGCCTTCAAATGGGAGGTCGCAGGGGAGGTGGGTGTGGCTGATGGCAGAGCCGAGGAAGCTGGGGCTTTCTCCCCCGCCGACAGCTTGGGAGGGGCAGATCAGCTGTCGGTCGGGGAGAAACTGCACCGGCTCCATGCCAGCTTGGAAAACTCTGGGCTGTCCTTAGGATTTGCCTGCGCTCCAGCGCATTGCGCAGCTTAGAGGGAACTATGGTGTCAGATATGCAAGCTGCATTCAGAAAAATAAAAAGATTCTCAAATCTTCTAAACAGCAGACTGAATATTGAATGGGATAAATTCACTATCAGAAAGGTGTCTGCTTGATTGCTTGTTTGCTTATAAAGAGAGTTTTGGGCAAATTGGGGAATTTGCTCCTAAAAACATGGATGTAGTTAAACTTATTTGACACTTGAAAAAATTGCATAATATCCAGGAAATAACAATTATATTATAATATGAAGGAACAGTGGTTCAAAAATGAAATACAATTATATCAAGATATTATTTAACTTTCTTATACAATGTATCACAACAAATGTTTGGCTAAAAATGAAATTAAAATGAAATTAAGATTCCTGGAATAAACTTCCAGTAACCATAAACATGTTGATGATATTACTTTGGTTTCTAAAAGTGACAAAATCCTTGGGAATGTTTTGTTGAAGCTTTTTTTGCTGAGGTGTTTTTTGTTGAATGTTTTTTCCATATTCAGAAAACTAATTTTATACCAAAAGACTTTACCTACTCTGTTCCAATAAGCATAGA